>NW_026027418.1:176051-198792 GCF_019186545.1 Solanum stenotomum | reverse complement strand
AATAATTAAACAATACGATAACTAAAGCACATAAAATAACGGGAGGTATTAGAAATCGTAGGACGAGAAATTATGAAATTAATGCTAGCTACTAGCTACTACTGATCATGATATGAACAAAGAAACAAATACGATATATCAAATTTATCACCAAGTCTATCTCACAGAAAAACGAAACATACTGTGAGTTGAGGAGTGTAGGAAAGGAAATAATCTCCCCAAACACTTGAATGATAATTTGCCAATGGACGTGTGATAGTAGTATCAACCATTGCTTATTTTTTTCTTTCTCTCTCTAAAATGCTTTAATTATTACAATTTGAGATATGCTGCTATATTTGGTGAGGTATTTTATAGGGATTTGGCTCAACATCATTATCGTTCTCTTTATTTTTTTAATTATCAATGGACGTGTGATAGTAGGATCAACTAGGGGTGTGCATTCGGTTTTTCGGTTTGGTTTTGTATTATTCGATTTGAATTTTTTTGGTTTTTGATTTTGTAAAAATGTAATCCAATCCAATTCAAAATCAATTTGGTTTGGTTGGTTTTCCTCTATTCGGTTCGGCTTTTTTCGGTTTGGTTATTCGATTATGTCAATAATTAATAACATAACCAAAGTAATAATATTTAATTTCTTAAATATACTTTCTAATATAAATCATAAGTAAAACTTAAAGCATAATACTTATAAGTATTATAGATGTAATTCAAACATAAAATAAAAAGGTAATCATCATGAAAGACAATAACCAAAAAGGGACAAAAGTGGTTAACTCCAACTTAATTCTAAACCTATATATATATAATTCAGTTGTTTTCGGTTTTTATTTTTTAAAATCCGAAATCAAACCAAAAAACCAAACAAAGTAATTTATTAATCCAAAACCAATCCGAAAAACCAAAAAACTAATGCAAATAAAAATTAAGTTTGATTTAGTTTGGTTATTCGGTTTAATTCGAATAATGCACGCCCCTGGGATCAACCATTGCTTATAATTGATTCTTAATTTTTTTTTCTTTCTCTCTCTCTATAATGCTTTAATTATTACAATTTGAGATATGTTTCTATATTTGATGAGGTATTTTTTAGGGATTTGGCTCAACATCATTATCGTTCTCTTTATTTTTTTTATGTTTTTATTTGGATGGAGGCATGTTATAAATTCAAATCAATAATTGAGATTTATTTTAATAAAATAAAGGAGTTTAACTTGTATCCATTGTCGGTGTATACTTTTTTTACACTGACACATACTTTTACGATAAGTTTCTTTTTCTTCATTTTTTCAAGTATTTATTTAGATAAGATACACATGTTATAGATTTAAATCAAGGATTGAAATTTAATAAAGAGTTTAACTTGTATCCACCGTTGGTGTATACTTTTTTTACACTGACACGTACTTTTAAGGCAAGTTTTTTTTTTTTATTAATATTTTTATTTTATAAAATACTAATATCAAATAGAGTAATATAAGGTAATTAGGATTCTAATTTTATTTTACCCATTAGTTTAGTATTCTCTTTCCTTGCTAAACGAAATTACCATGCTTGTTTTACCCGTGTATTTTTACAGAATTTCCTTTAACCAATAGCAGTGAAGCAAGTTATAAGCATCCACCATTAAAACAGTTTAAAGAGAAACTATTATCAACAGAATTCATGATAATTATTTATTCGTTATTTATATCTATTTCAAATTTACAAAATACGTGTAATCAGGTTCATTGCCGTTATTTAACATTTTGTTCGTCTCTTCACCAATTATCAAGATTCCTCTGTTTTCTTTCTTAATGGAGTTTGGTGGATTTTTTTTTTTTTTTTGCCCTTCTCTTTTGGAATTCTTCCGTGTCACAAATATATGTACAATGAACACTATTCAACTTATGAATGCATAATTTTCATTGTTTATTATATTTAATATACTACAATTTGAAAAATACTTGAACTTAATAGCATTGTTTCTAAAAATTGTTCTTAAAGAACTCCTCCTCTTGATTAATCTAATATCTCCTCTTGAACTTCAGTTTCTATTTTTTAACATATTAGACCACCCATTCAAGTTTAACGCTTTAGAATATTTAGTGGGAAGGTTCACAATAATTAAATTTGTATATCTTAATGATTCTCATAGTGGTAACTGGCAACATACACAATAATTGTAGTGAATATAAAATTNTTAGTGATAAGGTTCACAATAATTACATTTGTATATCTTAATGATTCTCACAGTGGTAACTGCCAACATACACAATAATTGTAGTGAATATAAAATTGTATGGCATTTATTGTTAGGTTTTGCCCTGATTTTCTTTCCTTATTTGAAGTTTATTTTTTCCTAAAAGAAAAAAGACAAAACATTACCATAAATGTTTTTACTTTTCCGGAAAAGAAAATATAATATTCTTTCATATTTGGTTTATTCTTTTCTTAGAGGAAAAAATTGGAGATCTATAAATTGAAGATTCCTATTCTCATAGCATAACACAATAGTATCCACAATGTAGACATTTAGAGAGTTTTGTTTATGGGGAGATTTTCTCTCTACAGTTTGTATGATTTTTTATTAGTTTTTAATTATGTAGGCCAATTGGTCATATCATATAATAATATATTTCTTTTAGTTTAATTTTATGTGTCGTCTGATTTGTGATTTGCAAATTATAAGTTTCCGCATAACGCCCTAATCACCTTCAGAACCCAACCTTACATTGAACCTTATATAAAAGAGGAGTTATTGGGGTCCAAGAAGTTGTTGTTGCTAAGGCTGTTGCTGGTTCACTGCTAAGAGAAGCCACGCTACTCTACATTAGGCTCGTTAACAATGTGAGATTATTCTAGAGTTTAACTTTAATGATACATAAAGCCACATAGGATCTGAGGCTTGGGCAACATAATTATCAACAAAAGGGAGAACTGCTTGTTATAAAAACTTGTATCATATTTTGCTAAAATGAACCTAAACACTGTACTTGTTTTTTTCAAATAAATAAATCACATTCACAAATTCTCCCTCCATGCCAAAAACCACAAGAGATCCATAAACTTAACTGAATTCCCAAGATTAGTTCTATGTCTACAAAGAGTGTACAATAATACAACAAATTATCTCTTATGAATTCTGTTGATAATAGTTTCTCTTTAAGCTGTTTTAATGGTGGATGCTTATAATTTGCTTCACTGCTATTAAAGAAGAGAAGCAACAGTACGGTTAAAGGAAATTCTGTAAAAGTATATGGGTAAAACAAACATGGTACTTTCGTTTAGTAAGGAAAGAGAATTCTAAACTAATGGGTAAAATAGAATTAGAATCCTAATACCTTATATTACTATATTTGATATTTATATTTTATAAAACAAAAATATTAATAATAAAAAAGAAACTTACCTTAAAAGTATGTGTTAGTGTAAAAAAAAATATACACCAACGATGAATACAAGTTAAACTCTTTATTAAATCTCAATCCTTGATTTAAATCTATAACATGTGTATCTTATCCAAATAAATACTTGAAAAAAATGAAGAAGAAGAAAATGGAAAGGAGAAAAATCCTTTTTGGATTCTTGGGATTATGAAGGGTCAAGTCATAAATACCCTAATAGTTATCCAAATGACTATCAGACTTTTGTGGTCTTTCCGTCTCAAGTTATATGTAGTGAATTTTTAAAAGTAGTCGTTTATTTTAGAAGTTTAAATAAAATTAATTATTTTCTCTCTCATTTTATCCTTAGTAATATTTTTGAAATTTACAAATATCTAAATTATGGAGAGATGATGCATACTTTAAATCTCATTAGTGAAAATTTAACATTGAATCTGCCTGTGAATTGCTACGGTGTGATCTCATAAAATTAGAGTTTCGTGTCAAACATAAAAATTGAATTTATAGGATCATATAATTACAATCATAGAAATGTGGTACAAACCTTTTATCCAAACATCTTGACTTTCTTATGTGAAGCATTGGACATGAATCATGAATATTGAGTATATTATTGAATGACTCTCGTGAATGAGTATATTAATATTGAATAACATGACTCATGAATGAATATATTATTGAAGGAAAAAGGCATAAATTCTCTTATGAACTTGTATCGAAAATTCAGTCATATATTTAAATTATTATTACGATTTATCACATATCTTTACTATTTAAAAGTTAATTTAATATTATCCTGAGACATGTAACATTACTCTCACAGTATGTGGTGTATTACACTCGCCGTCATATCATCACTATCGTTGTGTGATAAATTATAATTTTTATATCTTTGGTGTTTTCTTTTCTTTATTAATTAACTCTATTTTTATTAACTACATTTTACCGGAGGGAGGTTTTCCGATGTTGTTTCGTTGTCTCACACTTTGAGGTTTGTGATGAAAAATAAAGAATTGTGATGAAAAATAAAGAATGAACAAGAAGAGGAAAATGGATGAGGTGTGAAGAAGAAGAAACGTGGGGGTGGGGTGTAAGGAGGATTTTGATTTTTTTTAACTTTAATTTTCATCTGACGCACTTGTTTTTATTTTCTTGTCACGTCAATTGTAGTAAAAATATATAACAAATCACCATAATAATTTAAGTATGTAACTGAATTTTTGAGCCAAAATAGCATGCGTCTTTCCCCATTATTGAATGAAACGACTAATGAATGAATATATTATTGAATGGCATGATTCATGAATGAGTATATTATTGAATGGCATGACTTATGATTGAGTATATTATTGACTCTAATGTGTTCATAGGCCGGCAAGTATCTAAATGTCAAATCTGCTCACATAATAGACCAACCAATAATAGAGGCATAGGCGTGTTCAAAATGAGTGAAGCAATTCAACAAAAACCCTACAAATTTCCACAAATAACAGTACACCTCATAATTTTCCTAATATGCAACTATCTTACATTTAATATATGTATCTAAAACAAAATTTAACCCTATATATACAGTGTAATTTATCAATAAATAGGGCTATGTATGTACACAACACCCTTTCAGGTAATTGATACAAATATTAATAGAAAGAAGCACCCTACTTAAAGCAGTGATCTGGATGTAGGCATCAACACGATTATCCTGATCATATATTGACACGTTCATGTCTTTAAAGAATTTTATCGAATCTGTATACTCATTCCCTTGGAAAATATCTAGTATAGTGATGTATATTTTTATATTATTACATAAGGTCTCTGCTCTGATACCAAGTTAAATTAGGTCTTAGACTTAACTCACACCCCAAAATCTAGCTCAAATGGAGGAGAATTGTCCAAGTCTTATAATGAGTCCACCCATCTCATTAACCATCAATGTGGGATTTTTGTCATTCGTTAACACTGATACATCCCTATCATTTGCAAGGTATCGAACAACCAAGTAATGTATCTGAGAGTAATGAAAAATCCGAGATCTTTATAATTGAAAAAACTTTTGAGATAAGATGTAATTAGCCCCAAATATATGGGGTTCATATATATATATATACTAGTAAAGAAAGCCCGGGCACTGCCCGAGCCCAACATTAATAAAGTTATATTGTTACTCTCTCCGTCCCATAATAGATGAGAATCTTACTAAAAAAATGTTTTTCATATTATTTGAGCACTTATTAAATTAGGATAGAATTAATTAATTCTTTTCCATTTTACCCCTACAATTAATATGACCATTCCTATATTGTATGTGTATTTTTGGTAACTCATTTCAATGTGCATTGATATAAACAAAGGGCAAAATGGTGAAGTCTTCCAATGTATTAATGATTTCTTAATCACCGTGTAAAGTTGGAAGTGCCCATCTAATATGGGACGGAGAGAGTATAGTTTATGTCTTGTTATAAAATTAGTAGAGATTGTTATAATATATTTTGCTCATAAGTGAGCTAAAATAAAAACTTATTTGCCATTTGTCTTTTCAATTTCAATTTCAAATAGCAAATAAATGTAGCGATAAGATTGAGGGTAGAAATGAAACATATCTTTCTACATTTAAGTAAAAATAAACAGAGTAGAAGTAACATTAGGGTTATCGATAGGACGATTCATTCGGTTATTTTTTAAAAAAATATATCATTCAATTTTTCGGCTATTTTATAATGTATAACCAAAATTAAAATTTTAAAATCATCCCAATCCTAATTTATGTGACACAAGCAGTACAAAAATTAGTCTTTTTTTTGTTGTCTTGTAGATATTTTAAGTTATTATTTATTGTAAATTATAGTACTTTTTATTAAAGTTTTTAATAACATATGTTACTTTTTATGTTTGAGAGTTAAAAAAACTTTTTTTTATATGTCTTTTAATTTTATTTATATGTGTTTTGTCCTTTTCCATTTTCAAAAACTAATACTCTCTCCATTTCATTTTATATGTCATTTGTTTTTATAAATATATTGGTTATTCACTCTTCTTATATAGTAATATTATGAAATTTGAGAAGTTATTGAAATTTTTATATGATTCTAAAAATATTTTAAATTGTTAGCTATTGTGATTTGTAGTACCTTTTTTTTTACAGAATTTTGAAAATAATATTTATTACTCTCTTTGTTCTAATTTACGCGGCACATGCAAAATTTCAAATATTAACCATTTTTTATATGTCTCTTTACTATATTAAGTTGTTAATTATTGTATTTTATAGTACATTTGGAACTTAATTTTTAAAGAATATATGTTATTTTCCATGTCCCAATTTATGTGGCATTAATTGATAGATTTGTTGGAGTCGAGAGAATTTTTTTGTTAATTATTGTAATTTATAGTTTCTTTTTTGTCAATTTGAAACAATATATGTTCTTAATTGATAGATTTTTTGGAGCCGACAATTTTTTTTGTTAATTATTGTAATTTATAGTTTCTTTTTCGTCAATTTCAAACAATATATGTTTATCATATAATCCATTTTATGTGGTACCAATAGAATTTAGAGAGTCAATTAAATATGTTAAATAACTTTTAAATATTTAAGCTATTAATTATTGTAATGTATAGTATTACTTATATTATTTTTGAATATAAATGTTACCTTTTTTATCCTAATTTATATGGCATTGATAGAATTGAAAGTGTCAAATAATTGTTAATTATTGTAATATGATATGTAGTACTTTTTATGTAGTTTTTACTATTTTTAAGCATACTAAGTATAGTATTACTTATATTATTTTTAAATATATTAAATCTACTACTTATATATATATTTTTTAGTAGATAAGTGTGAATGTGAGGGTATTTTTAAATACCCAAAGTACCCTCACTTTCACACTTATCTACTACTTATATTATACATTATATTATATATATATATATATATATATATGGCTCCTTTTATTGGGTGTCACGTGTCAAAAGAAGAGTGAATTTTATTCACTCTTCTTATATAGTAAAAAATATATATATGGCTTCTTTTATTGGGTGCCACGTGTCAAAAGAAGAGTGAATTTTATTCAATCTTCTTATATAGTAATATCATGATCCAAATTTGAATCCAAGAGCCAAAAGTTAGGGCCACGTGAAGACCAAGAAGAGGGCCGAAATTTCAGTCCAAAGTGTGTTGAATTCTCAACCAACAAGGGCTGAAAATCATAGCACTATATATAAGCCCAAATATGAGATGAAGTCACATGGGTTTTTGGTGCAAATTTGCCAATTTTCCTCTTATTGTTGTTAAGCTAATTTTAGGAAGAAGTT
Organism: Solanum stenotomum; assembly: GCF_019186545.1. NCBI lineage: Eukaryota > Viridiplantae > Streptophyta > Magnoliopsida > Solanales > Solanaceae > Solanum > Solanum stenotomum. Next base: position 191,086 of record NW_026027418.1, on the reverse strand, counting down.
TGTTATTATTTTTAAATGTTCTCCTAGTTTAATAGTTTTATAGATAGGAATAATGATTGTATACAATAATCTATCCCTTTTAAACGCATTTGTAAAATTATACAAAATATATTGTTATCTTTCACTATTCGTGTCTAAATATTAATTGATAGTGGGTACTTCCCCTCTCCCTCTTTTGCTATTTTTTTTTTAATTTTAAATTCGAAACATTGAGCATAATCTATACAACTTTTTCATGGCTATCATTGTCTAAAAGGATATAAAATGTTTTTAACATATTTCTTGGTAACTTCTTGTTGTTTAATTCTACAAGAATTCTTGTCCTATATGAATTATTGGCTACATTTCTTTGAAATAATCGATGAATTAATTTTATTATATAATGCATTTTGTCACCACAAACGTCATCAATGGTCACATTTCAATAATTTTCTCTTATATAAGCTCTCATTAGTTAAAACCTTACGTTCTACCATATATTAATTAATAAAATTCTATCTTACACAAAAGAATTATGGAAAACTTGAAGAATGATTGTCATGTTCTTCTTGTAACATTTCCAGGTCAAGGTCATATTAATCCATCTCTTCAATTTGCCAAAAAATTAGTTAATTTAGGAATACAAGTCACTTTTTCGACTAGCCTAACAGCTTTTAATCGTATTTCCAAGCTTCCAAATATCGAAGGATTAAGCTTTACTCCTTTTTCTGATGGTTATGATGGAAAATTTAAAGGATCACTAGATGAGTTCGAGTCATTTTATTCTTCCCTAGTGAGTCATGGTTCTAAATTCGTAACTCAAATCATAGAATCTAGGGCGGCTGAGGGCCGCACTTTCAAACGTGTCATTTACACAACCCTTATGGCATGGGTTGGTATAGTGGCTAAGGGCATTAATGTCCCATCTACATTTTTTTGGATTCAACCCGCCACGGTCTTGGACATTTATTATTATTGCTTCACTGACTATGCTGATTGTTTTAAGAATTGTTCTGAAGATCAAGTTGTAGATCTTCCAGGATTACCTCAACTAAGTCCATGTGATTTTCCCTCGTTTGTGTTCACCGATGTGAATTCTAAGTATGGTTGGGGAGTTAAGTCTATCATAGACCAAATTGAGTTATTGAATAGTGAAGAAAATCCAAGAGTACTTGTGAACACTTTTGATGATTTGGAATTTGATGCTTTGAGGGCATTGAGGAATTTAACTATGGTTGGAATTGGTCCTTCAATTCCTTCAGCTTTTCTTGATGGAAATGATCCTTTAGATAAGTCATTCGGAGCTGATTTAAGATGGAGTTCGGAAAATTACATGGATTGGTTGGATACAATGACTAAAGAATCTGTTATTTACATAGCATTTGGTAGTTACACTGAGACATCAAGTCAATTGATGGAGGAGATAGGTCAAGGATTGATAAAATGTGGAAGACCATTTTTGTGGGTGATTAGGGAAGAAAAAGAAGGGGGACATCCAGAGGAAAAAATGACTTGTAAAGAGGAACTAGAAAAACAAGGGAAAATCGTGCGTTGGTGCTCGCAAGTGGAAGTGTTACAACACCCGTCTTTAGGTTGTTTTTTGACTCACTGTGGATGGAATTCGACTTTAGAGAGCCTATCTTTTGGCATGCCGATCGTGGCGTGTCCGTTGTGGACCGATCAAGGTTGCAACGCTAAGCTCGTTCAAGATGTTTGGAAGATTGGCGTCAGAGTGAATGCCAGTGAAGAAGGTGTCGTCGAAAGAGATGAGTTCAAGAGGTGTATAGATATCGTGATGGAAGATGGAGAGAAAAGGGAGGAGCTTAAGAAGAATGCCAAGAAATGGAAGGATTTGGCCAAGGAAGCTATGAAGGAAAATGGTTCATCAAATGTAAATCTCAAAGCTTATGTTAATGAGATTTTACTCGGTCATTAAAGACGGTTCGATGCACAAAAGTTTAAAAATTCCCATTCGTGCAAAGTCTGAATCATTATAATAAAAAATAAAAAATACGTATCGTTCTTTTCTTGTAATACCTTAGCCTATATATGTAGCACGTGTTACGTACGCATAATTATTTAAACAATTATGCAAATTAAAGAGTAATTAAGCATCATATTTTGGTTAATGACATTAGTTAAGTTTTAGTTTTTGTTTGTATTTGAATTGTTAGTACTTTGAGAATGATGGACACGTGATAAAGCCCGTAGAAATGGGTTAGGTATAATGCCAGATTCAAGTAATTTTTTATCAAAAAAATAAATAAAATACACAATAATTAATTAATTAGTGACTTAGAATTCTCCTGAAACAAGATAAATGGCTCGAATGGTAAGTATCCTTTACCTCCAATCCTAATATTATGAAGTTCAAGTCACTAAAAAACAAAAAAGGTGAAAACTCCTAAGGAGTAATAAAAAAATATTAAAATTCTTCCGATTCCAATCCATATTACCTGAATTCTTATCTTTTACAAATTGAGGGGCTACCTTTTTTTAATGAAAAAACAATATATAAATTGAATTAGTACAATATGTATGATGTCATCACAAATGTCATCCAAATATTTTTATCTTATATATAAACTCCAAAACCATACAGATATCAAATGCAAAACACTTCATTAGCATCAATAAAAAAAATTCTCTCTTTTCCCTACCAAAAGATGGAAAATCTGAAGAATGAAAAATCTCATGTTCTTATTGTAATATTTTCAGGTCAAGGTCATATTAATTCATCTCTTCAACTATCCAAACGATTAATTAGTTTAGGCAATAAAGTTACTTTATCTACAAGTTTATCAGATTTCAATAAAATAAAAATACTTCCAAATATTGAAGGATTAAGCTTTGCTCCTTTATCTGATGGCTATGATGGCAATTTCAAAGGCTCATTTAATGAGTTTCATTCATATTATTATTCTATAAAGTCTCATGGGTCAGAATTTATTTTCAGTTTAATTAAATCAAATGCAAAAAATTGTACTCCTTTTACACATATTATCTACACTGTTATTATGGAATGGGCTGGTTTAGTAGCAAATAAATTAAATATTCCATCTACATTATTTTGGATCCAATCAACCACATTTTTTGTTATTTATTATTATTATAGATCTACCGATTATTCTAATTATTTCAAGAATTGTGATTCTAAGGATAAAATAATAGAGTTACCAGGATTGCCCCCACTTAGTCCAATTGATCTTCCTTCTTTTGTGTTTGATGATGTGGAGTGTAATAATTGGGCAGTTGAGTCTATTAAAAGGCAAATTGATATATTCAATAGTGAAGAAAATCCAAAAATTCTGGTGAATACTTTTGATGATTTGGAATTTGATGCCTTGAGGATTTTGAAGAATGTGACTATGATTGATATTGGGTCTTCAATTCTATCAATTTTTCTTGATGATAATTCTTTTCGAGATGATATTATTGAGAGTAGTTTAAAGAATTATATGAATTGGTTGGATATAATGACAAAAGGATCAGTTATTTATGTAGCATTTGGTAGTTACACTGAGGCATCAAGTCAATTGATGGAGGAGATTGGTCAAGGGTTGTTGAAATGTGGAAGACCATTTTTGTGGGTGACTAGAGAAGTACAAAATGAGGAAAAGTTGACTTGCAAAGATGAATTGGAAAACCAGGGAAAGTTAGTGAGTTGGTGCTCGCAAGTGGAAGTTTTGAAACACCTTATGTTGGTTGCTTTATGACTCATTGTGGGTGGAATTCCATTCTGGAGAGCATAGCTTCTAGAGTGCCCATCGTGGCATGTCCAATTTGGAACGATCAACTTTGTAACGCGAAGCTTGTTCAAGATGTTTGGAAGAATGGCGTCAGAGTAAATACTGGTGATGGAGGTATTGTTGAAAGAGATGAGTTTGAGAGGTTTATAGAGATCGTGATAGGAAGGGGCGAAGAAGGGGGGAAATTGAGAAAGAATGCCAAGAAATGGAGCGACTTAGCTAAGGAAGCTATGAAGAAAAATGGTTCATCAGTTGTGAATCTCAAGACTTATGCTAATGAATTTTTACTTGATGGTAGTTGGTAAAACAAATAAAATAAATAAAATCAAGTGTTTTATTTTTCTTGTTTATATAATAGAATGGTCTATTTTCATCTAGAGAGTGAATAATGTCATTCAATCGATGGCGTTATTATATTTTATAAGAAAATGGTAATTTTGAAGGTAAAGATTGAGAAGTAAGGGATAACATACTTTATCGTCCGTTTTATTTGTTGTACAAAAATATTTTTATAGTTGAAACATAATTGAAAAATATCCTACTCGTTAGTTAAATTAGCACAAAATTAAGAGCATTTATCTATCCATTGAAGGAGGCGGGAATTAAAAAATTCAAAATTTTAACTTCGCTCACGTGAATAATATGTGTGTTACTGTATGTGTGTTGTTGGTGTAACATTTTTTGGTTTTTACATTGGTTTAATATATTCATCTTTATTCATATGGTCACAACTACTCTTTGTCACTTTAGCAGATTTTCCAATGCCCAAAGTAATACCAATTAACTTGAAAGATGTATTGAAAACACTCTTAAACTATGCGTGAATTANATTTCCCACCGGACACGTCAGCCTAACCCAACCACAACGATAGAGAAGTAGAAATACGAGAATAAAAGATAATAAATAAGCGAAAGACTTTAATTAAGACTCAACACTACCCAGAATTTGGTTGTCACATGTACAAACCTCTAAATACAGAATTCGAATAAAAATATACAAGTCTCAGAGTATAGTTCTCGAATAGAACAAAACTGAAAGTAAAGATAACTCAAGGGCACGTCTGGAATAAACCGTTACCTCTCGAGTATGTCCCGAAGCTCAATCTGCTAAAGAAAATACTAAGCCGAATCTGAGAGAGCTGTCAACCTACATAATTGTGTAGAAGCAAGGGTGAGTACCGAATACCACAGGTACTCGCAAGTAACTCTAAACTAAGCAAAACTAGCAGCTACAAACAACTCCTTTCAATCCCAACCGAACCACCGAAACTTCAATCTAGCAGCAAACCAACCAACCTATACTAAACAGATCATATTCAACAGCCAGAACCAACAATATATCCTTATCAACCTCAGATCAACAAATAAGAGCAAGTAGATCAAATTCCACATAAGAAGGGTAAACCGATACAATATACACATCACAGACAAAGATAAGGCAAATGTGATGCAAAATGCAATAATGATGTCATATAGTCGTGATGCATGTTTGTCCTACGATACACATTTGTTGACGTAATCAGTCCGCGCTGAATACTTAAATCAAAACCCATGGGGGTCACACATGGACCATGTATCACCGCCGGAATCAGATCCCATCGACATCTAAATCGCTAGCCGGAGCTAGTCCATCTCATATATCTCTAGCCGGAGCTAGTCTCAACTGTGTCTCATATCCATCCATCCTCATATCAGTGTCTCAGAACTCATGCAACAGATTTGTTCACACATGTGATGAATAATGAATATGCACATGTCATCAATCGCAATCATATCACGATCCATCATAGTATTACACATCATCTGTCTCAATCACAACCATATCATGACCACATCATAGTATTACACATCACCTGTCTCAATCACAACTATATCACGACCACATCATAGTATTACACATCACATGTCTCAATCACAACCATATCACGACCACATCATCTATCTCAACATCAATGTCTGTATCAATCATAGCCTACTCATGCTCTTCTATCCCCTCAATATCAGTTATCACATGACTTATTCAACAAATTCAAGTCACATATAACACATTTAGCTCGTTTTATTCCCCATCTTTCATTTACAACAGTTTCAATCAACAAATAAAACTCATCCTCAATCCCCATTACTCCCCAACACAATTAGGAAAGTAGTCATGCGTAGTCTAAGAGTTTTACAAAGTTTGGAAGCCACTTGCCTTAAAACGAACTCCAAAAGTTACTTGACTTGAGCCTTTCCTTTTCGAGTATAATCCGGATCATGATAATCTATTCAAACAATTATTCACAATCACAATTCGAGTCCAATGACACCAAAATCAAGAAATTTAGGGAAAAAGGGCAAAACGGTCCAAAAGTCTCACACCGGAAAACGATACCCAAATCTGGAAATTTTTTATGTAAAATGATCCTTAAAGTATTTGGAAGTTAATGGTGAAAACCAATTTGAAAACGGAGTTGAAATCAATTCACAAACTCAATTTGAAGGAAAATTCACGTTCTTGAAGAAGCCTAAAATATTCGGATCCGAAACCCCGACTCAAAAATGAAATATCTCTTGAAAAACATCTTACCCATGCTTAGATAAGTTCAAATATGAAATTTCATCAAAAACGGAGTTAAGATCGACCTTAAATTCTCAATTTATCAAACTCTAATTTTATCGGGAAAGTCCAAATTGTACGCGGTTAATATGATGAAAATAATCGATGAATCAATAATTTTATGTTAAAATCAGTTTACCCATAACATAAGGATAGTAAATATACCTTTTTCATCAAAAAGGGATTCCAAATCGATAAAACTCCAATTTTTCCCAAGAGATTTACGGATAGGGAAAAAAAACAGATAAAGAAATTATGAGAAAATGTCGAATTGAAGATTGAATACTAACCCTCATATTAATTCAAGAAGAAACCCGCAAGAATCACTCCATTCCGATCTCTAGAACTCCTGATATGCTCAAAATACCAAATGAACACAGTTTGAGATTTTTATAACAGTACATGGCTGTTATGCACCAGAAAAACAGCAGTTAATCTCTCACTAAAAAGGCCGTAATTTCCTCATACGATAGTGAAATGACCCAATTCTTTTTTGTAAATGTCTTAAATAATGATACGGACCTGCTCGTTCAATTGGAGCTCAATTTCATGCTCGTTTGCCCAATCAAATATCATTTCTACTCGGTAAACAATTATTTCTTATTTGCGATAAAAGTCCAATCTCGGGTTAGCGAAAATGCACCAAAATTTGCAGATAAGTCCTATAATTCATGCTCAAAATTTCAGAACCTTCGGAATAATTTTTCGACCTTTAAAACTAATAATGAACCCTTTAGTTGCCACAATTTGCTGAAATAGTGTCAAAGCATCCAAGAAGCTTAAAAGCTCACCCAAAACTCATTTGGCACTTCCCGAACACAAACCAAATATGCTACTAGCTTGAAAATGACATTTCGGACTCAATGAAATCGTCGGAATTTGAATTCGAGGTCTCCTTGACCCGGTATCCGATAAGGCGTCAAGAAACTAACTTTAGGCTCAAAAACTCGAAACGCACTCGGGGCCTCTAAAAATTCAACCAAGACTCATTCTAGACTTAGAATCACCCCCTGAATCCAACGGTGCCCTCGGAATTCCATTTCGAGCACTGGAACCTCGTTTGTTGACCAAAGTCAACTCTTGATCAAAATTTCACAATTTTTGCAACTTAGGACCTCAAATCTTCGTTTTAACTCCAAATTCGACTCCGTAAGTTCTCATAGACCTGTTTCGACATTCTAAAACTGCTGGAATCAACGGAAATCCGATTCGAATCTCGAAACTCCAAATGACTCGAAATAGCACTTTTAACCAAACTTTAACTCTTAAAAACTCAACTTTCCAAAAACTCAACTTTTCATCAATTTTTCTTCAAACCAACTTCGAAAATACAACAATTAGGACTCGGGGAAATTATCGGGAGGGGTAAAACGGTCATTTTATGAAAATTTCCAAAAATGACCTTTAGGGTCATTACAGTATGTGTGTTGTTGGTGTAACATTTTTTGGTTTTTACATTGGTTTAATATATTCATCTTTATTCATATGGTTACAACTACTCTTTGTCACTTTAGCAGATTTTCCAATGCCCAAAGTAATACCAATTAACTTGAAAGATGTATTGAAAACACTCTTAAACTAGACGTGAATTATTAGTTTTATCTTTGAACTATTGACAACCTAAAAAATATCTCTTTACTCGACTAACTGAACTTAAATATGCCCCCAATCTTGCATCAGAAGTGAAATACATTCCTAAATTCTCGTCAAGTATAACAATGTTTTCAATACTCCTCTCGACTTTATATCAAGAGTCACAAGCTCCTACAAGAGTGTGAGACCTGTTATGTCATGTGACAGATCGAGAGTGATCAGAGGTGTATCAAAGTTTAGTTAGTCAAGTAGAGGAGTGTTTTTAAGGCTGTCAATAATTTAGGAACAAAATTAATAATTTGCGTCGCATTCAGGGTGTGTTCAATACTTTTTATGTGTTTGATATGATAAAAATAAAAATTGGTGAGCAAAAATATAATTTTTTTGAAAATATATTTTAATTAATAATAATATTAACCGATCGAAAACTGTTTCGACCTAATTATTCTTTAGCAATAGAGAAAATGAGAAATAAATATCATTGAAGCGAATAGTATGAAGTTAATACTATTCTCATTAATTTTTATAAGTTCTGTGTCTTATTTTTTAACTTCTAATATGACAAGGAAAGTACATCAATTGTACACTTCCTTTCACATGCGGGTTTAATTTATGGAGTAGTACATTATTACATTTTGGAAAAATCACGCCCTGTACACATTTAAGAGTCAATTTTATGGATTTTAAACATACTTTTAAAAAATTCTTACTTATAACAGTTTATTTACGAGTTATGACATATCATTTAAAGTTAATTTTATTTAAAAATCAATTTCCATTTATTTAATAAATGATTAATCTATTTATGATATTTTATTATTAATTAATAATATGTAATTAAATTGATTTCTGTTCCTTTTTTAAANAAAAAGGAAATAGGGGTGTCAATTAAATTTGAATTAATTTAAGATAATTATTAATTAGCATGAATTAAGGAATTTAATAACATGAGTCTACACACAAAATCTGTTTTTATAAGTTCAAACTATATAATATGTGAACGTACATTTATATACTTACTTCATGTCCAATTATATCGTCCTTTGATTGATTGATTAGTGATGAAGCTGGAGCGACCAAACACTCATTTATCATCCATTCGAAAGTATCATTGGATATCAATTCCCCCGCAACAATCAAACAAGTAATCAAAGTCATTTGATTGGAAACAGTTATGGTAGCATTTCTCTTATATTCCTCACATTTTGGAATAATGTCATCTTTAAACCATTCTGCTTCCGTAAGATAGCTTTTGATCCACTTATTCGTCTAAAATAAATAAATATATCAAAAGTGTTGTTTGTAAAATAAATTATATCGATTTTTTATTTAACTGATTAATGGAGCCAAGTTATATTCATAGCAAATTTAGCTTACCTCAATTTTTGCATAGTAGACATAGTCTGCTTTACCATCTTTGGTCATTTCTTCTTCCATTTCATCAAAATAATCTAAAAAGACTTGATAAAGAGGTCTCATATAGAACGGTAACGAATCCATAGCACTAATGTCACATCTGTACATACATAAATAACACATATATTTCTTACTCAACGTAATAACGTTGCACATTTAATTAATAATTAAGCTTATATAAGTTTTACCTCTCAACTGCGTCGGTGTAAGGCACAAGTTCGTCATAAATTGCATAAGCATCATATAGATCATCACTAATTGTAATGATAACGACTGATTTTGTTAACGTTCTTCTTGCACGTTTGTATTGTGGCCCAAAATACACCCCTGTTGCCCAAAAATAACATTCCACCAATTTGTCTCTTGCATATGGATATTTGTTTTCAAAATCCAAATCTTTCCACCGCCTATATATTTATTTACATATAATATCTATAATATATTACACGATGTAGATATATACCATATTCATGTGATTAATTAAAGTAGATACATGTATACATACCTTGTAAGTTCACTAAGCTCTCTTTGGTGCATCTTTTGCAAAATGTGGAAATTCAATTTTGCAAATTTCAAAAGCAAATCATCATGTGATTCAATGTTTTCGTAAATACGTATGTATTTATGAGCTACTACTCTTGGTACATTTGTGTGAATGGACTGGATCAAGGCTTCATTAACTTGGGCCTTGAGTGAGTTTTCCAATTTAGGGTCCACTGACTAGAGATGAGTGACAGTAAAACATAAAGCTTTTTCAAGAATTTCTTCTTCGTGTTCTCTTAAATGTGCTGCTTCGTATAAGCTTAATAATCCCAGCACATCGTTAATAAGAGTTTCCTTAAACTTTCCGTCATCATTTGTGAATTTTTTGAACACAACTGATCCATTAACATCATATATAGTTAGATATTAAACTAGTTAAGAAGACGTACAGAACCCAATCATCGTGTGTGTGTTAATAATCCTACCATTTAATTCTTGATGATCAAATATTATATTGCCAATTTTTAGTGAAAATTTTGTAATCATAAATATTAAATTCTGAATTCACTTGGTCAATATTGTACTTTTGACTAGAAAGGGCATAGGGAATAGATACGATACCAGAAGACATGTAATGCCTTTGTCCTCTCAGTAGTCGAAAACGAAGAGCAACAACGTAAAGATTGTTATCATCTTCATTTTTATTCTGTTCAAACTCATAAAAAAATATTCTGAATAGATGTTTTGATCTCGTTATCAAAATGATATGTCACTCCCAATCGTTGGATTGTGTCAATCAAGACAAGTTTTTGTGTACTTTTATCAGGAGTTTCCACTAACATTTGCTTTACTTTTTCTTTCAATTCTTCAAGTTTAAGTTTTTCTTGGCTACTAATTTCCTGCACCAAATGTTAAATGTTATTATTGTTCTACCACCTTTATATAAAATAACATCAAATAGCAAAATAAAATAACATCAAATAGCAAACATGACAACATCACAAAATATTTAAATTGCATTACTTCAAATTGATCTAATTATTCCTTCTGAATTTTATGTTATTTATAATGAAATTAGACAAGAACTCCTTTATTTGGATCTTGATTTTTCTCAAATTGACCTTCATATATTTTGGTTGAGTCTTCTATTTTTACATCCTTTAAACCTTTTGAAATGTAATCTTCCTTGACAAAATTTATTGAAGCTTCAACTTTTAGGATTATTTTTTATTTTTTCTCCATCTTTTATTTTTATTTGTTTGTTGAGATTTCTTTTTCAAATAAGATTTTATAGAGTAGTGCAATGGTGAGAATAATTAATCAATGTATGAAGTAATTGCAATGAATATTAATTACTTATTAACTTTCCTAGGTTGGTCAAATATCATTTTCAAGACTAATTAAATATCAAGGTTATAATAGGAAGAATATTGTAATTTATGCATTGATTTTATGATATCGGAGAACCAGTTTGGATTCATGCCAGGACGTTCGACTACCGAAGCCATCCATCTTATGCGTAGACTGGTAGAAAATTATAGAGAAAGGAAGAGAGACTTACATATGGTGTTCATTGACCTTGAAAAGGCCTATGACAAAGTACCGAGGAATGTCCTCTGGAGGTGCTTGGAGTCTAAAGGAGTCCCAATGATTTATATTAGGGTGATAAAGGACATGTACGGTGGAGCCAAGACTCGGGTTAGAACAGTTGGAGGAGACTCAGAACATTTCCCAGTTAAGATGGGGCTGCACCAGGGATCAGTCCTAAGCCCTTTCCTTTTTGCTTTGGTGATGGATGAGTTGACGCGGTCTATTCAGGAGAAGGTCCCATGGTGTATGCTATTTGCGGATGACATAGTACTGATTGATGAGACACGGGATAGAGTTAATGCGCGGTTGGAGGTGTGGAGACAAACGCTGGAGTCCAAAGGGTTCAGGTTGAGTAGGACCAAAACAGAATATTTGAGGTGCAAATTCAGTGATGTATTGGATGAGACAGATGTGGAACTGAGCCTTGACGCACAGATCATTCCTAAGAAGGAAAGTTTTAAGTATCTTGGGGCTGTAATCCAAAGGAGTGGTGACATCGTCGATGATGTCACACATCGCATTGGGGTTGCTTGGATGAAATGGAGGCTTGCCTCTGGAGTACTGTGTGATAAGAAAATTCCGCCGAACCTTAAAGGTAAGTTCTACAGAGTGGTAGTTAGACCGGCCTTGTTGTATGGAGCGGAGTGTTGGCCAGTCAAGAACGCACATGTTCAAAAAATGCATGTTGCGGAGATGAGGATGTTGAGATGGATGTGTGGGCACACTAGGAGCGACAAGATTAGGAATGAGGTTATTAGGGAGAAGGTGGGAGTGGCCTCTGTGGTGGACAAGCTGAGGGAAGCGAGACTGAGATGGTTTGGACATGTGAAGAGACGAAGCGCAGACGCCCCAGTGAGAAGGTGCGAGGAAATGGTGGTAGAGGGTACGCGGAGGGGTAGAGGTAGGCCCAAGAAGTATTAGGAAGAGGTGATTAGACAAGACTTTGGCTAGGCTTCACATTACCGAGGACATGACTTTAGATAGGAAGGAGTGGAGGTCGCGCATTAAGGTGGAAGGTTAGTAAGGTTAGCGTGTTGCCGTCCCTCGCGAGGGTATGGGTTGTTAGAGTTTGGAGTAGGCCTAACTGCTTGTTGTTTACTACGTTTCACTCCTCGCATTACTTTCTTGATGTTATTGTATCATTTGTTGATTATACACTATCTTTTGGATTGGTTGTTATGTTTTATAGATATCTCTCCTGTCACTTAGATTTGATGTTCTTGAGCTGAGGGTCTCCCGGAAACAGCCTCTCTACCTCCACGAGGTAGTGGCAAGGTCTGCGTACTATTTACCCTCCCCAGACCCCACCTAGTGGGATTTCACTGGGTTGTTGTTGTTGTTGTTGTATGCATTGATTTTATGAAATGACAAGTGTTATGAACCAATTATTTATAGTAAGGACACTACAACAAAAACAACTCTTAGCGGCAATAAATAGAAACATTAATAAAGAGTGCTGAAGTCTTTACTGACATTAATTAAGTGTCATTAGATCCAGTGTCGCTAAAGTCTTTATGAACATATACAAAGAGTGCTAATTGCCGCTAAAAATACATATTTAGCGGCAATTGAATTATTGCCATTAATTAATTGCCGCTAAAGATAATTTTTTATGTAGTGGAATAACATATAAAAAGGAACAGAGAGCGTATTATTTTAGATGTTTAAGAAACATGAATTATTTTCTCTCGTATTTTTCACTTAATTAGCTTCTTTCTTCCAAAGTTAGTGTTGCTTTAGCTCATTTTACATTCATTAAGAAAAACTATAAATAAAAAATATAATTTACTAAATTATTCCTATTTATTAGATGTTTCTTGAGCATTCAATACAATTAAAAAGAAATAATCCTTTAATACAATAGTCTAGACCTTCTCCTTTTTTCTTTTAAGAAACACATAACAGAAGTTATATACAAGCTCCACTCGATTAAAACAAAATAGCATAATAGGAGTATTACCAAAACATTTTTGAATTTGCTAAAAAAAATTGGAACTCGAACTCAAGAGTTTTTTTTATTAAGGATGAAAGAATACTTACTACTCCATCACAATCCTTGTTGGTCGTATAAATCATTTATTTTAAGGGAAGTACAAAGTTCAAAATGGATAAGTAAAAGTGAATGAAGAGGATAGTAAATAAGAATTCAAAATTACAAGATCACTTGTAATAAATTGTACTTCCTCCGTCCACTTTTATTTGTCTATTATATTAAAAAAAATATATCCATTTTTTCTTGTCCATTTAAAAATATTAAGAGATAATTTATAAATAATTAGTTCCTAATTTAATTTGTCATCTTTTAAATGGAAACAAAAGTGGAGGGGAATCTCCGTAACGATTAATATTTCATAATCTAATTATATTTTAATTTTATAGGTCTTGGATTTTAAAATATTAATTTTGTAATTTCATGACCTACTACATATCATCTAAAATAATTATCACAAAATTATATGCTCCTCCATCAGTATTTTGGATTACAAGAATTGTATACTGAAGATGGCTGTGTTGTCTTCACACTCATATCTCTTTCCATAATGTGTACACCCAGTGAATTGGGTCGGAGTCAGGTAGGTCAAGAAGATTCATTCGTTGAAAAATCATATTGTTTATATATGTTATATTGAGGAGATATTAATTATTATTTTTGTCGTGTGTTTACTTTTTTCATATTTAGAATTTTAGTAAAACTTTTGACTTTGTCCCTATTCGTGAATCGATTATTTGTGTGAGCCATGGAGCAAAAGTTTTGTGTCAAGCGTAATGATTGATTTTCTAGGATCATATAATTACAATCATAGAAATACAATGAACTCTCTTTTCAATTGTCTCGACGTTGGACAAGGGAATAACAATTATTCATAGATCTATCATGTTCTCATTGTACATGACAAAAACTTAAATTTTATTGGTTAAAAGGTCATTTCCTGTTTCTTATTTAGTTGTTATAAGGTTTTGCTCCATTTTAAAGAAAAAAATTAATTATGAGTCTAGTTTGATTAATATATCCTTTATTAATTCTTTGATTTTTATTTATTTATGTGATTCTTAATTCTAGAATAATTCTAAAGGCAAAGTTGGAAAAAATTAACTAATTATCTCTTTATTGTTTAATTAATTAATAACTATTTTACAATAAGTTGTTTTTTCTTGTATATAAGACAACTAAAAAGAAATGTAAAGAGTAAGGTTTAGCGTCAATTATTTCAGCCAGAATGATAAGTTAGATGACTGATCGAAGTGTACAATTATGTAAGTTTTTCAATTATTAAATGTCAAATTCGCAGAATTAAAAGCCTTTGCATAATTTATTTTCGATAAAGCTATTCACAACTAATGGGCAAGAGGTCAATGATTATGTGAATGCAACTATCTTATACTTAATATATAATTAAGTCTCAAAAATAGATTTAAATTATTATTTATTTTAGTTTCATATTTAAATAATTAGGAGTGTGAAAAACACATTTTAAAGTTGACTAGATTAAATATGTGTATACATACACATTTTGGCGCATCTAGCTCAAAATTTTCATTCACATGACCTTTTAAAAAAAAGTTAAAAATCAAAAATACATTTAAACTATTATTTTTTTAACTTCATACTAAAATTATTGGGAGTG
>NW_026027418.1:161600-175603 GCF_019186545.1 Solanum stenotomum | reverse complement strand
ATATAAAAAATTTCGATTGATTCTTGAAATTAATCTATCGTTAAAATTTATGTATAAAATACAATAAATCGTGATAATTGACAACTTAAAATATTTATTAAAAAAACACAAAAAAAAGAAATTGACTGATTCTTAAAATTAATCTATCAATGTCACATAAAATGAGATAAAAGTAGTAATATGTATTATTTAATGTGAAATTATTGAAAACTACGTAAAATGTATTGTAAATCTTAACAATTAACAACATTTGATTAACTCTTGAAATTTTATCTATGTTACATACATTGAGACAAGCGGAGTAATATATATTAAGTATTTACAAATTATGTAAAAATATTATAAATTACATTATTAACAACTTAAAATATTCAAAAATCATATTAAATTTAAATTATTCATTATATTTTATCTGTGTCACATACATTAGGACAAAAAATAATAGTTATTGCGCCCGTGCGTAAGGGAGTTTATGGCCAAGTGTAATATATAATATTCAATGACTCTTCAAATTTCATTTGTGTCACATAAATTGAGACAACAAAAATAACATATATTGGGTCCATTTTAGTTTATTTGTCTTATTTTTTTAGTTTTTTTTATATTTAAAAATTGCGTGAAAATACTATAAATCATGATAATTGACAACATAAAATATGTTTTGAAAAAGATACAAAAAATTCCATTGATTCTTGAAGTTTATCTATCGTAAAAATACTATAAATCATAATAATTGACAACATAAAATATTTCAAAAATAAATACATATAAAAAATTTGATTGATTCTTGAAATTAATATATCGTTAAAAATTATGTATAAAATACAGTAAATCGTGATAATTGACAACTTAAAATATTTATTAAAAAAACAGAAAAAAATAAATTGACTGATTCATAAAATTAATCAATGTAACATAAAATGTGACAAAAGTAGTAATATGTATTGTTTAATGTGAAATTATTGAAAACTATGTAAAATGTATTATAAATCTTAACAATTAACAACATTTGATTGACTCTTGAAATTTTATCTATGCTACATACATTGAGATAGGCGGAATAATATATATTAAGTATTTAAAATTACGTACAACCATATTGCTTTCTGTAGGCTTCGAATTATCGTGGTCATTTTTTAGGCTGATACAAGTTTTGTACATTTTCTATTTTTTTTAATATTATAAATCGCAATAATTAATAATTTAAAATATTTTAAAAAATATATTAAAAATTGAGTTGCTTTCGGGAATTTTATTTATACTATATAAAATGGGACAAAGGAAGCAACATATATCATTTACAAATGACTTAAAAAGCATTAATAATTACAATAATTACCAATTTAAAATATTTAAAAGCTATATAATAAAATAAGTTCACTCTCCGAATTCTATCAGACTCACATATATTGAGACATAAAAAATAACACATATCATTTTAAAATTGCCAAAAAAGTATTATAAATAATAATAATTAACAACTTAAAATATCTTAAACACATTTTAAAAGGGTTAATTTTGTAATTTTATCCATATCACATAAATTATGACAAAGTGACCAGTAATGTTGGTTATTTGAAAGTTACATAAAAATATTATAAATCACAATAATTAATAACTTAAAACAATTTTTTTTAAAAATTTAAAATTTGGATGACTCTCCAAATTTTATTTGTGTCACATAAATTGAGACAACAAAAATAACATATATTGGGTCCATTTTAATTTATTTGTCTTATTTTTTTTGGGTTTTTTATATTTAAAAAATGCGTAAATACTATAAATCATGATAATTGACAACATAAAATATGTTTTGAAAAAAATACAAAAAATTCCACTCATTCTTTAACTGAATCAATCGTAAAAATACTATAAATCATGATAATTGACAACATAAAATATTTCGAAAATGTTGTATGTGGATAGTGTTATTGTGCCTTGAATAACGTCAAAGAAAGTACAGGTTTGTGATAAAAAAACTTATTCCCTTATCCACGCAAATAATCGCTTCAAAAACTCCGTTATTAGCCCCAAAACATACCATTTATATTATTGGGCCCGTGCTATGCACGGGCAACATTATCTAGTACTTAATATATAATTAAGTCTCAAAAATAGATTTAAATTATTATTTATTTTAGTTTCATACTTAAATAATTAGGAGTGTGAAAAACACACTTTAAAGTTGACTAGATTAAATATGTGTATACATACACATTTTGGCGCATCTAGCTCAAAATTTTCATTCACATGACTTTTTAAAAAAAAGTTAAAAATCAAAAATACATTTAAACTATTATTTTTTTAACTTCATACTAAAATTATTGGGAGTGCTTTTTTTTTTGGTAGAAAAAGGATATAATATATTATATATCAATATGCATCATTACAGGTTAGTGGCAGCATGTTGCTATTGTTACTTCTACTAGGAGAAGGGGGTGGAACTACATAGTAAGTACTATAATAATCCGATTTGATATGTGGCTTTTTAAGCCTTACAAAAAGAGTTCCTTCCGTATCTGCATCCAACTTCTTCTTGACACACAAAGGAGGAACTGACCATAGCACAAAAGAGTTAGCCTTCGTTAACTTAGCCCCTTCTCTTGCCAAGCAATCTGTCACCTGGTTTTGTTCTCTAAAGTTGTGCTGTACCGGGGGGTTCCCCTATTGTCGGAGTAGTTCCCTGCAATAGTAGAATAGAATAGAGTAAGATGGATGATCATTAAGTAACATTTGGATGATGTCTGTGCAATCTATGCTTATCTCAATTGGAGTGAGGTTATGTTACAGGGTTATTGTTAAGCCTTTATGGAAAACGTAAAGTTCGGATGTAATGTTTGAGGCTATATAAGTGTTTCCCATAAATCCTAGGACCCAATTCCCATGTATGTCCCGTATAACTCCCCCTATTCCATTTCCCCCCAATTTCCCGAAAGATGATCCATCCGTGTTTAGTTTATAATCAGTTGTAGGGGGCCTCCATTTCACGAAGCTTACTTTTGGTTTAGCTCTGCCCCTCTTTGAATTTGTAAGGGATAGAAATTCTATAGCGTGAAAGTATGTTGATTACAGATTAATCCTCTTCTTTTTGTTGTTACGATGGGTTGTCATTTCTTGTTAACCAAATGCTCCATAAGTAGAAGGGAAAAGCTTCTTCCCATTTCATGTTTTTTATTTTTGGATTCATAGAGTATATAAGTTTTGACCAGTGTGGTTCTTTTTGGTTGTTTATTATATTGTTGATGTTGGTAATTTTCAGCTCTTTCCAGAACTTAAGAACTACTAGGCATTCCAGAAAAATATGTTGTATGGTCTCTGGTTTGCTGCATATATGGCACAACTTACTGACGTCTATTCCTAGAGCATTAAGATAGGAACGTGTTGGTTGTCTGCCGTGTTGACATAACCAAAGGAAGTGTTTGATTTTATTTGGGCATTGAAGCTTCCATATCCATTTGAAGTCGGAATCATTGTTATGATGGTCGTTATTTTTTTTTTTTTTAAGATAATGGTATACTGAGTTCATTGTTAGGATCCCCTTTGGGCTATGACTCCATGTCGCTCTGTCTTGTGCGTGGAGTGAAGAGGTTAAATAGATACATTCAATGAGATTTCTAATCCCTACTGGAAGAATAAAGGAGATGCAACTATAATTCCATTCTCGTGAGTTCGTTAGGATGTCGCTAACTCTCATGTTTTCATCTTCACTTGTTAGGGGGCCAAAGATTTGTTCTCGCATTGTTTGGTTGTTCGGTAACCATTTATCATACCATATAGATATTTTGAAGCCATTTCCTATTGACCATTTGAGACCTTCTTTGCAAATGTTCC
Organism: Solanum stenotomum; assembly: GCF_019186545.1. Lineage (NCBI taxonomy): Eukaryota > Viridiplantae > Streptophyta > Magnoliopsida > Solanales > Solanaceae > Solanum > Solanum stenotomum. Next base: position 171,772 of record NW_026027418.1, on the reverse strand, counting down.
ATCCTATTATTAGGTTCTTCCAAGGTTTCCCATGGGAACTTTTAGAATGTGATAGTGCAGATATTTCGCTTTCAATGGTATATTTATTGATTAGCATAGAAGCCCATAGGGAGGTAGGGTTGGTAAAAGCCCTCCAAGCTAGTTTGGTTAGTAAAACTCTGTTTTTAGGTTCTGATTGTACTTACCACCTTTAAATCCCATATCTATAACTTTACAATAATTAACTACATCCCAAAATTCGCTAGTACGAGGTTTATTAATAGGCCTTCCTCCGTATTTTTCCATACTATTCATTAGATCATTAAAATCTCCACTTATCAACCATTTATCATTATAATTATCTTTTAATCTTTTCAAAATTTTCCATAGATTCCTACGCTTATGTTTATATACACTAGCATAAATACAACTAAAAAGCCAATTATTATTTGTGGAACGTACCTTAATTATTGCATGGATTTCTTGAGTCGACGTTGTGACTTCATCCACCTCTAGCTGGGTATATCCCATAGCATGACTAAGCCTCCAGAATTTTCAATAGCAGGGACTTGGATCATGTTGTTAAAGGGGAAATCATCTAGCAAATCTTGGTGGTCTTGCATTTTTGTTTCAAAGAGTGCTACCATTGGAGGCCTATGCTAATCAGTCAAGGACTTAAAGTTCCTCCAAAAGTCAGCCCCGTTACCCCCTCTACGGTTCCATATGATGAAATTCATGGAGCTATTCAAGTGTGGTGGGGTTTCTTTCAATATCTGGTCCGTCTCCGACAGGGATCCATTCATTAGAGTTAGGTTCATAATGACTATAAAGTTCCCTATTTCTAGGTTGCTCGGAACCCTTATGTCTATTGAACTTTTTCGTAGGTTTGGCGGGCAGATGAGAATACATTGTTTTTGCAAATCTCTCTTTGAACAACAATACTTTTATTTCTTTTAGTACCACTATATCTGTTCTTGTCTCCCTAATTAGTGCTAAGGTCACTCCTAGTTCTTTTGTATTTTGGTCCACTTCTAGGTTCTGTACTAGCCTGTCTATTATCATAGGGAGATGAGTTTGTGGTAATACCTGAGAGGATGATGCTACATGGTTCGGGACAATCATGGGGGGGGGTCTCCTTCGAGCTGGTGTGGACCATTGAAGGGCTGGGCTGAGTCATATCTATAGTCACTGCAGGGTGCTATTGGTGGTTGGTTCCATAGTCTGTTGTGGGAAAAATATCATTGGGGAAAATAGTTGTTCCTAAGCTGTTGCTTGGCTCAGGGGGTTGAACAGTGGCATTTCCCATGTCGGGAAGTAATAGAATGAGATTTGAGGGAATGGGAGTGTCATCGGTGGCTGGAGAACCGAGGACATCCAAAGGTAGTTGTTGTAAGCCTTCATTCCTAGTCTCATTCTCATTCCCTCTAAGACTACCTGGACTATGAATGTTGGGTTCCGTACTACAATGACCACATGTTGCCCCTTCACTATGGCTGTGAATGAGAGAGCATGGTCGTACAATCTCATTTCCATCCACAAGTGCGGTATTAGGTTTAGGGGTGGGGCTTGAGTCGTATAAAAAGTATTTCCCACTAACGTTACTGAGAAGGTCGAAAATGGAAGAAGAGGAGCTAGGAATGGAATTTGGTTGAATGACATTTAGTTGTTCATTTAAATTGGTTGAGCCTGGCTCGCAGGAGTTCTTGGGGTAAAGGGAAGGGAGTTCATGTTTGCAGTTTGCCTCCTCTGTTAAGCTAAAAAGGGGATTCTTGGCATTTTCCTTAAGATTTGGTAGCACTATAGATATGGAGTTTATAGGGTAAGTTAATTGGCTTTAAAGAGGAATATTTCCTATATTAGTAAATGTTGTACTAGGAATATTTTGGTTTCTATACTTTGAACTTTCCGTGGCTTTTTCCATAAATGGGGGGGAAGGGGGGCTATGTTTAGTAGGTCACTACTTGGAAAGTTTAGAGGTAGAGAGGTATTGCCGTCGATATCCATATTTGTTATTTTATTTTTAATTATACAGTTGTTATTTGCTGTGGAGTGTATTTTGTCCACATAGTTAGGAGTGGACAGTGAGGGATTTACCTTGAATAAGTGGACATAATTTATTGTTCATTTTCATAGGGGTATTAGGGGGTGTGTAGGTTACTGTGTCTACCGCCATACTGTTTGTTNTCTTCTTCTTCCTCCAGACGCAACCCAGAGAAATCCAGCCGAATCCGGAAATCTCGTCCAACTGCTTTGCAAAACCCATCCCCTGCAGACCACCCATCACCCTCACGTCCCTTTTCCCCCATTTTTAGGGATTTTTTTAAAGCTTACCACTGTTGGATTGAAAAGAGGCAGAGGAGTCCGAATTTAAAATTGAAAAATTCACTCGATTTCCTCGAATTTTTCAGCTATATAATCATCTCTTTGATCACTGCTTAAGGGGGAAGAAATTTGAAAGATAAATTAGTAAGACTTGGCAGCGGAAAGAACTCAAAAGCTTAAGCCGCACCCATCATCTATTTTCTCTGTTTTCCTTGTCCATTCGTGTTGCCAGGACCCATAGGAGCTCCCGAAGTTTACGTTGGTGTTGAAGTCGCTGACTCCCGGCTTGTTCGCCTCTGTTCTCTGCCCGGATAAAGGTAACGCTTCCTCCTTCATAATATTCCCCTCGTCTCTTCTTCTATTTTGATGTGATGTGTTCCAATATCGAAAAGGCCTTAATATGTGTTTAGTCATTGCTGGTCTGTTGATATCTCGATATAATATATTTGTGCTTATGTGATTTCGTCATTTGGTCGAGTTGGAGATTACAAATGCGTATTTAATGTTGATGTTTTTAACTACTCTTTGAGTTCCACTTATTGCTTAATCTCATGAGGGGGCTGTTTTGTTTCGTTTATACTCATTACCGTTTAATGTTGGAGTTCATGTAAGCATGAGTTCTCGAATCAACTTATTTGGCCAACATATATGGTATAGTTGCACGTTTGCTTTAATCGTTAGTTTTATCTACTTCTTGAATGTCTTCGTTATCCCGCGACCTAATGTAGTTTATTTAAATCTGAAAGTTGGTGATGTTCACTTTCTTAAATCAATCTGTGAATCAGGTAAGGTGGAGTATATTGAGGTCTGAATCTTTACGTGATCAATTAAGTCTCATTGGTAGTTCAATCTAAGGATAATTTTTATGTTTTAGTCTCTGTTTTGCTGCCTGTACATTTATAAAAAAAAATAAAAAAATCTAAAGCTATTCATGTCATTAATTTGAACTAGAAATGTTTGACAGTACCCTATTCTTACCTGTCATTGTTGGTGTGTTTTATATTATTAGGTTAGGAGAAATATTAAGTTATGCCCCCATCTAGTCATTCATGTTTTAGTTGTTAATTAATTATCTCTACATCTATTTCCTTATCCATTATATGCCCATCATGCATGGATTCGGCCCATTTGCCGAAAAATCCAAAAATAGCACTTGTTTTAACTGTGAAAGATGTTCATTTTCCTTGTTCTTTTGTCTAATTGGAGAAGTCCTGCTGTCCAATGATCTATTGCTTATTTAGTATCAATTGTGTAGACTGTTCCATTTGTTGTGATTATTTTGATTTAAATATTAAGATGAAGTTTTGGAATCTTTCCCATTCTAATATCTTTGTTTTTGTTTGCGTATGATGCCTTCCGAGTCCATTGTGGACACTCTTCCTCTCTATTTGCATTTCGGATGGGCCATAAAGGCCCCAAATCTTTCTTTCCTTTCGAGTTAGCCTCCGTAGAAGGCTGTGGAGCTGATGAACAGGTTGAATACAATAAATGGGGGGCTGAAAACTGAATTTTCAGATCTCAACAAACCCAAAAAAGGGCAGTATACATGATGTCTACAAGTGTATACACGGTATAAAATGGAAAAAATATCGATATATAGGTCAAAAACGCAGGGATACAGGGCTGATGCGAAATACATGTGTTTGGAAGCGAGATATACATGAAAAGGGCTGATATAAATGCCGATATACACTAATTGTGTGATTATTTATTTATTTGTTTTCTTTTAAATCGCGACTTAATTTAATTAAATTCCCCAAAAGATAAACCATGTTCTTTATGTTAGTTTCTTTAAAAATAATTCGTTTTTTTTGTCAACTCTTATGCTTATTCAAATATTTTTAGTCAAAACTTTCACTCATCTTTAATTAGATTAAAATAATGTCTTGGTTTGTCTACCGAGTTGGTTCGAATTATTATTTCTAAAAAATGACGCAAATAAATCTTAATTAATCTAGTTTTGTTAAAGTCCTAATTGACCAAGTTGTTTCAATTAAGATCCAATTTTCCAAAAAATAAAATAAAATTTATTCTTTATTTAACTATTTTTATCAAAGTTAATCGAATATCGTAAAATATTATATATTTTATGTTAAATTATTCTCCTAAATATTTTTTAAAGATATGTTCTTTAAGGGTTTTCTTCATTTAAATCTTTTTTTTTTACTCATTTCAAAATCGTTGTAAGTAGAAGTTTTTTTATTTATTCTTTCTATTTTTAATAAACTTTAAAAATGTGTTAGTCAAAATCTTTTCAATTGATTAATAATAATAATAAAAATATACTTACTTAAGTCATTTTCTCAAAAAAAAAAAAAGAAAGGGTTAATCAAATAATAAGAAATGATTTTCATGTTTTAATTTATCAAATTGGTTTAAAAATGAATTAAATAAATTCTAATTAATCTAGTTTTATTAATATTCCAATCACTTGTATTTCAAGTCGAATGTATCTTTTTGGATCCCTTCCTCTAAAAAATAAAGATGAAATATAATGCGTTATTTATTTAATTATTTTCTTAATCAAATATGTTATAAGTTATTATTTTTTATGTTAAATTATTTTATTTTTTCTAAAAATAGTCAAAAACATTTTAGTCAAGTCGCAGGTCAACCGCATGTTAGCGGGCATTTCAAATGCTTAACCTTTCTCGAACTGTAAATTGAACCCCGAACCCTCTTCGGTATTTTCAAATGATTTTTTCTGTTTAAATCTTTGAAAATTATAAGTTTTCTTGATTTCCTTTAAAAATTAAGTGGCGACTCTTTCTAAGTATTTCTCAAATTGTGTTATACTTAAAACATTTCAAAAAGTGATTTTTCTAAAGGTTAGGAAAATTACGACACAACTATGACCACATGTTGCCCCTTCACTGTGGCTGTGAATGAGAGAGCATGGTCGTACAATCCCATTTCCATCCACAAGTGCGATATTGGGTTTAGGGGTGGGGCTTGAGTTGTATAAAAAGTATTTCCCCCTAAGGTTGCTGGGAAGGTCGGAAATGGAGGAAGAGGAGCTAGGAATGGAATTTGGTTGAATGACATTTAGTTGTTCATTTGAATTGGTTGAGTCTGGCTCGCAGGAGTTCTTGGGGTAAAGGGAAGGGAGTTCATGTTTGCAGTTTGCCTCCTCTGTTAAGCTAAAAAGGGGATTCTTGGCATCTTCCTTAAGATTTGGTAGCACTATAGATATGGAGTTTATAGGGATAGTTAATTGGCTTTTAAGAGGAATATTTCCTATATTAGTAAATGTTGTACTAGAAATATTTTGGTTTCTATACTTTGAACTTTTCGTGGCTTTTTCCATAAATGGGGGGGGGGGGGGGGGGGGGGGGGGGGGGGGGGGGGGGGGGGGCTATGTTTAGTAGGTCCCTACCTGGAAAGTTTAGAGGTAGAGAGGTATTGTCGTCGATATCCATATTTGTTATTTTATTTTTAATTATACAGTTGTTATTTGTTGTGGAGTGTATTTTGTCCACATAGTTAGGAGTGGACAGTGAGGGATTTACCTTGGATAAGTGGACATAATTTATTGTTCATTTCCATAGGGGTATTAGGGGGTGTGTAGGTTACTGTGTCTACCGCCATACTGTTTGTTTGTTTGGGGCTAAAGTTATTAGGGTTTTCTTCCTGTTGTTTATTATTTATTAATGTCGTATTGGTGACGTTAGTTCTTGTGACGTATAAGGATTTGTTATTTTGGTTAATCACGGATCGAGCCCCCGTTGGGTCATCCACAAAATCCCCTAAAGTATTGGCCTTCTGCTTCCGAGTTCGAGACTCATCTGCTGCATCAACATTTTTCATAGGAGTATTTTGGGGGACCCGTGCTAAGTTATTTGGCAGACTCTTTTTGTACTTGAATATTTTTTATTCGAGATATTACCTATGCTTGCTTCGAACAATTTAACGCTTATACCTGGGTCAGCTCCATCACTTTCCTCTGTAGCTCACTTTAATTGCCTGTGTCATTTCTGGAATTTGACCGTTTGCCACTGCTCCTCTATATCGTCCATCGTGGTGTCAGCTGTTTTTGTCATTGCCGTCGGTTTTCCCTCGCACTGCTCTTGATGAGTTCCTACCCTTCCAACTTGTTTTGCCATAGAGGTTTCACAGTATAGTCCATTATGCCTAGTACTCCACATTTACTACAGAAGATATCTGACCCTTCATATATGATGGATTGTTTGTGGTTTCATATGTATATGACTTTTTTAACTGGAACACCTATTGCTACTTCAACGCATATGCGTGCATATCGACTCCTTAGAGTTTCGGACGTGCACACGTCTGTTTTGACTAGTTTGCCTACTTTGGCCAAGACGATGTGGTCGTAGAACTCTGTTGGAAGCTCTGGAGTCTTATCCATATGGCGGAAACGTTTTCTTTCGCTTCAGAGGCGACAAAATTTGGTTGCCACCTCTTTACCGATAAAAATTATCCGTTGATGAACCATGGTCCGTTTTGGAGGTACGTTGCAAGTTCTCCTCTTTGAGGAATTTAACTATGTAGTAGTCGTACCCTAGATCGATTAGAACAATTTCCTCAGTGGTCTTCCAGAGTAAGGCTAACTTCTTCTTGAGGTATTGGTGGTTTATTTTTTTTCCCAAGTAGTTTGATGATGATGGAGAAAGCCCATGGTCTGTAGATTCTCCTTTTTTCCTCTTCTGATAGCACGATGTTGTCCTCAAGATGGCGTGCCCCTCCTACTCCCAACTTATTTTTCTCTGTTTCGTCTAGGAGCATGTCGACTGTGCAATTTGGTTCATTGTGGGATAATCCGTCTTGAGTTGGGTACGGTACCACCAAAATGTTCTTGAAAGTCGGTCTGATTACCTCCGTTTGTTCCGAGTTTGTTGGGCCGCCTTCGTCCGGCAGTGCAGGTGGATTGAGTTCTGTAACTATCACTCATTAGTTAGTTTGAGAAATACACATTGGACCTTTAATTTTCATCCACTTGGTTTTATTTATGCTGACACATTTTTTTAATTATTATTATCCGAGGACCAAAATATGGTAAGATTTAATAATATCAAATCCAATTATTCAATCTCTACTTATATTTAAAACTCGTTGGATTTAGGATCTTTTTTCCCTTCCTATGTGGATAAATAAAAGTCTTATTAGGACTAGCCCACTTTAGCCCATAACCCAAAATATTATGTGGCATATATAAGGCTTATTTGGTCTTATTTTCAGAAACACAAGAGAGAAAAATCAAGAGAGTTTCGTTTTAGAGATTGAGAGAAAAAGAGAAAAATCTCGTTTTTGCTTCTGAAAATTTTCTGCTCAGGCAGTGCGCTTCAGACAGAGTTTACTGCTTCGTTAACCGTTGGATCGTGCTAAAATTTGAACTGGGAGTTCTCAGCATCTGGTTCTTGCAATTCAACGGTGGAGATCGGATTTGTAGGACTGTAGCTTCTGATTTTGGGGCGTGAACAGTAGCGCGTTTTGGGTAAAATCTCTTTTTTAATTCTCTAGTTTTGGTGCAATCTTGATTTGTTGTTGCTCGTTCTTTGGCACTTGTTTTGTGGCCAATTTTGGAGAACAATTTTGTAACTCTTGGTGTTTATAGTGGAGCTTTTGGTCCTGTGGTTTTTTACTCTTCACATCGAAGGGTTTTCCACGTAAATCGTTGTGTCTTGTGTGATTGGATTATTCTTATCTTGTTGTTTTAGTTTGATTGATATACTTGCTGTCCATTCTTTATATTGCTTGATTTGATTTGTCTTCTCTTGGTTCAAATTGAAAGGGAAAGTTTAGATTTGGGTATTATTCCGCTGCTATCCTGTCTGACATTCTTGTTAGCGTCTTGCCTTTCCCAACAAAACCTTCACTTTATGTCATGAAGTTTGTTTTGATTGATGGTCAAATTTCAGTTGCAAAATGAGTATTAAAAATTTTCTCATCATTTTATAAACTTCATATTTCTAGCAAACTATATAATTACATATAATGAAATATCCTAAATTTTGAGTAACTCTCTCATCTCGTTCTCATGCTTCTATTATTGACTTGCATGGTTTGAAAAATTAAAAGAGATATAGTTTCTTAAGTTCCTTTAATTAACTGATTTCAACACGAAGTTATCTACATATTTTCCGTGTTTCAAATAAAAAAAGGAAAAAGGAAAAAGGAAAAGTAGGCAAGAGTTTATACAATCTACAACAGCAACAAAAATTATTAAATGGTTTAAATAAAACACAATGACCTTAAAATAGGTGGCCTCAAATTTTTGACCCCTACTTGTTCGAAGGACAAAATTACTTTAAGTTTAAAAGTCAAAATTTAGTGAACTTGAAGTTTCGCCTATGGAACAAGTGAAATCAAAAGTTCAAAATCCCGTAAACCAATCAAGTAATTAATATAGTCCGAAGATCATCAAAGAGGAGATGTGACAAATTTAATTTTATCCCTCTTTNGAGTGACAGAGATAAAAGTAGAGGTAAGTCAAAGTCTAAATACAAGAATGTTACATGTGACTATTGCCACAAGAATGGGCATATCAAGAAATTTTGTTTTAAGTACAAGAGAGATATGAGACAACAAAAGAAAGAAGGTGACAATGAAAATCGTGTTGTTGTTGTTGCTAATGATGATCTTCTTGTTTCTTGTGATGAAAATGCTGTCAATCTTGTTCGTGATGAGTCTAGCTGGTTTGTGGATTCTGGTGCTACTTTTCATGTCACGCCCAAGAAAGAATTATTTTCTTCTTATACTCCAGGTAATTTTGGGATGTTGAAAATGGGTAATAATCATGAGGTTGCAGTTCTTGGTATTGGGACAGTTTGTTTGGAAAGTAACAATGGTTCCAAACTAGTTCTTAATAATGTCAAACATGCTCCAGATGTTTGCTTGAATTTGATTTCTGTGGGATACCTTGATGATAAGGGTTATGTTAATACCCTTGGTGCTGGCTAGTGGAAGCTTACTAAAGGTTCGATGATTGTAGCCCGTGGTGATAAGTTGTCTAACTTGTATGTTTTTTAGGGCTCCATTTTTAGAGGCTCAGTAAATTTGATGGAGAATGATACTTCATCATTGTTATGGCATAGAAGACTGAGTCATATGAGCGAGAAGGGGACGAACAATTTGGCTAAGAAGAATTTGCTTTCTGGAGTGAAACAAGCAAAGTTGAACAAGTGTGTTCATTGCTTAGCAGGTAAACAGAAGAGAGTTTCTTTTCAGAGTCATCCGCCTTCAAGAAAGCTTGATTTGCTGGAGTTGGTACATTCTGATTTGTGTGGTCCTTTTAAGGTAAGGTCTCATGGTGGTGCACTTTATTTTGTAACTTTTATTGATGATTATTCACGCAAACTCTGAGTATTCTCTTTGAAGTCCAAGGATCAGGTACTTGAAGTGTTCAAGAGTTTTCAAGCCTTGGTTGAGAGACAAACAGGGAAGAAATTGAAATGCATTCGTTCTGATAATGGTGGTGAGTATATTGGCCCCTTTGATTGATATTGCAGAGAGCAGGGTATTCGGCATCAGAAAACTCCTCCAAAGACTCCTCAACTAAATGGTTTGGCGGAGAGGATGAATATAACTCTTGTTGAGAGAGTTAGATGTATGCTTTCAGATGCTAAGCTGCCAAATTCCTTTTGGGCAGAAACACTTAATACTGCTGCATATGTTATCAATTTATCTCCTACTGTTGCTTTGAATGGTGATGTCCCTGATAGAGTTTGGTCTGGTAAGAATGTTTCTTATGATCATCTTAAAGTTTTTGGGTGTAAAGCCTTTGTGCATGTTCCTAAAGATGAAAGGTCAAAGTTAGATGTTAAAAGTAGGCAATGTATCTTTGTTGGTTATGGTCAAGATGAATTTGGCTATCGTTTCTTTGATCCAGTTGAGAAGAAACTTGTTAGAAG
>NW_026027418.1:127105-161162 GCF_019186545.1 Solanum stenotomum | reverse complement strand
TAGATCCTTCCATGTACTATAGTCTTTTGATTTATTGGCCACTGTGTACACATCCTATTCCAACAGGGAACCTATGATTTGCGTTCATTCACTGCTGCAACCATTTATAACGTTTTGTAGTTCAATTTGCACTTCATATTTACATGTCTTAGACCACTACATGCACGGATCATATACTCTGATCTCTACGTTTCAATTTATTTATCTTACTTTTTTAAAAAAAAAAAAAAAATCTTTTTTGAATAATTTTTTAAATTTTAGTTGTCTACATGACATGACATATATTATCAAATATTAGTAGAGAGATTTTGACAAACAAATTGAAACGAATGGAGTAATATATTATCAAGTATTAGTAGAAAGAATCACTCTAATACAAGCAACAATCACTTTGAAATGCATGTAGGCATCAACACTATTATCCTGATCATATATTGACACGTTCAACAAGCATCATGATAATCACGTCTTTAAGAAACTTTGTGGAGTCTGTAAAGCCATCCCCTTGGAAAATATCTACGAGGCGTGCAAACTTCATAGCAAATTTGAGGACAGACGTTGGTACTTCAATATAAATAGAATAGAGGAATTCTGTGTTTATGTCCTTCCATGCATTTGTGATTTTTCTTCGTGCCTCAACATATGCCTATAACTTCGAAGCTTTATATTCTTTCATGTACGTAGCATTCTACGAATGAAGTTGTATGGTGTCTTTGTTGTTCCGTCTACATCAAAGATTGAATTCAATTAGTTATATATTTATATATATTAGAAGAGAGTTTGAGGCAACTTCATGTCAGTTTTTTGACATTAAGTGAAAAGTGTGAGGGTATAATTGTCTATAAAGCATTTTATAAGATAAAGTTTGCCTGGAAAGGCCGTCTTTTGTGCTTTGATATTTGCACAATATTAATGACTTAAAAAAAGTACCTTCTTTTCTATAAAAAATACGGAAAATACCCTACACTAAAGTGACAGTGACTATAGTGGGACCCATTGTATAATGCCTACACTATATAATAGATGTGGGTCCCGTTGGCCAGTTTTTGTACATGAAAATATTCAAGTAGAGAAAATTATTAACAAACGTGTAGAACTCGAACATTTTGCGGTAATTAGTATTGTTTAGTGTTAATAAAATTAATATTAAACTGTCATATATTGTATAATTTTGCTCAATGTTTATTATATTTGAGAAAATCCAGGATATTTTTATTTTTTTTGCAGATGTTACACATGAATCTCGGAAGTATACCAAAGATCAAGTAGCAATGTCCATTCTCAATTCTGTTGGACTAAACTGATCCTAAATATTTTTAACTAATGCCGAGATTTTATTTGTAGTACTTAATAATTTTCTTTTTGAATTAAGTTTCTCATGGCTTATTACTATGATTCGTGAGTTAAAAATTCAATGTGTTTGTGCGTCTTCCACATCATCAAAATATTTATAGTCATAAGACGATCGATGAAAATTTTATGAGTCACGGTCACATTTTTTGAAGATATAAATGAAATTATCGAAAGAAGAATTCTCTACGATGAAGAGTTCCCTAGCTGGAGGGCTTTGCACCGAAAATGAATGAATGAAATAGTAGAGTCTTAATAACAGTAAGGATCCAACACTTATTGAAGAATAGTTCAATTGTTTTTTTACACTCTCTTTATTGTATATTTACTGAATTTGTGAGACAACGCATACTTATTAAAAAAATAAATTGAAGGACATAATTTAAACCATAATTCCCAATATTATCTTTTGCAAATCATAAACATAACTTTGTAAGTAGTGCAATTTATCTCTTAAAAAATATCAAACTCCATTAAAGAAAAGAGCAAATATGTAAAAAATTCAAACATCTTGAACTTGGGACAATTCGATTATTTTGAACAATTAAAAAGATCCAGAAAACTTAGTTAATATGAAATAGAGGAAGTAATTAAGTAGATGTTACGAAAAGAAAGAGCAAGGTCACGAAAAAAATAAAAATATATTTCTTTTATTTAAATATATATAGTGCAGTTTAACTAAAAATATTTTTTCCATATGAGTTTATGCTATATATAACTTTATCCTAATATTTATTATTTTGACAGAAATATATTAATAAATTTGATTTTAATAATATTGGGTCCGTGATGACATGGGCCATTTTTCTACTATATATATGCGTGTGTGTTCCTTTGATTTCATGGTTAAAGTCTTACCATGACTCTATGAGAGGACGAATCATAATTTGAAGTTTATATATATATTTTTAATGATTGTATATTTTAGATAGATATACTATATAACTTGACATGAATAATATTACTATCTAAAGTATTGAGCTCGTGCTGGCACATGACATGGATCTTTTCACTTATATTTTTCTTTTAATAAAAATTGCAATGTTGTCGTATTGAATCCTCTTTCTTTGATTTTAATTTTTGCCACTCAGAGGTGGAGTTCTAGTTATAATTACGAATTTGGCCGAACTCAATAGTTTTCGTCTAAATTTTGTATTGGTACTCAAAAATTATTGAATGTATACACTTTATTACTTTGAAATTCACGAATTTTCAAAGAACGAAATCCTAAATTCATAAGCTTTAGAGACTTCGGATATATTTGTTACGATATATACCTTCAAAAAGCCCAAAACATTTTTCTCAAAGGACTAACAAAGTATGGGAGATTTAAAATTTCCATTTAGGAAAAATGAAACACCAAATTTATGGTAAATATGTAACCCTTCCTTCAAGAAAAATAAAAATCAAATATGGTAAAAACAAATCAAAATAAACACCTAACAATAACACCAGGTAATATATAGAACATAAAAACTTGAATTGATTGATACAATAATCCAACTACTAGGAGTGACATATCCTAGTTTCAATACAAACTACAATATGAATGAAAATACAACACACAAGAAGTCAAGAACTCATGCAAACATCGATAGAATTATATATAAACCCCCCCCCCCCCCCCCCCACACACACACATTATTTCATCAACCACTTAGAAATGTTGAAACCAGTAATCACAATTTGATGAATGATACGATTATCCACATGATGTACTATTGACAGAGTCAACAAACAACAAGGTGATTGTGTCTTTAAGGAAGTTTTGTGAATCCGTAAAATCATCCTCTTGGAGAATATCTACGATGCGTGAAAGATTTAAGGCAGGTTCGAGGACAAACGTGGTACTTGAGTAGCATGTAAATAATCAGTGTTTATATCTTTCCATGCATTTGCAATTTGCCTTCGAGCCTCAACATATGCCTCTTGTTTTGAAGCTCTATATTCTTTCATGTAACATTCAATGAATGAAGCTCCATGTTCTCTTTGTTGTTCATGCTACATCAAATACAGTATGACATTTAAATTAAATATCTATTTTTATAAGTTCAAACTATATAATATGTTAGCGTATTTATATATACTTACTTCATGTCCAATAATATTGTCCTTTAATCGATTGATTAGTGATGAAGCTGGAGTGACCAAAGACTCATTTATCATCCATTCGAAAGTCTCGTTGGATATAAATTCCCCCGCAACAATCAAACAAGTAATCAAAATCATTTGATTGGAAACAGTTATAGTAGCGTTTCTCTTATATTCCTCACATTTTGGAATAATGTCATCTTTCAACCATTCTGCTTCCTTAAGATAGCTTTTGATCCACTTATTCATCTAAAATAAATAAATAAATATATATCAGAAGCGTTGTTTGTAAAATAACTGATATCGATTTATGATTTAACTGATTAATGGAGCCAAGTTGTATTCATAGCAAACTTAGCTTACCTCAATTTTTGCATAGTAGACATAGTGTGCTTTACCATCTTTGGTCAATTCTTCTTCCATTTCATCAAAATAGTCTAAAAGGACTTGATAAAGAGGTCTCATATAGGACGATATCAAATCCATAGCGCTAATGTCACATCTGTACATACATAAATGACACATATATTTCTTACTCAACGTAACAACGTTGTACATTTAACTATTAATTAAGTTTATATAAGTTTTACCTCTCAACTGCGTCGGTATAAGGCATAAGTTCGTCGTAAGTTGCATAAGCATCATATAGATCATCAGTAATTGTAATGATAACGATTAATTTTGCTAACGTTCTTCTTGCACGTTTGTATTGTGGCCCAAAATACACCCCTGTTGCCCAAAAATAACATTCCACTAGTTTGTCTCTTGCATATGGATATTTGTTTGAATGATAAAGATCTTTCCACCACCTATATATGTATATTATACGTATAATATATCATACGAAGAATATATATACATATGAATATGATTAATTAAAGAGGATACATATATTTACCTTGTTAGTTCACTAAGCTCTCTTTGGTGCATTTTTTGCAAAATGTGGAAATCCAATTTTGCAAATTTCAAAAGCAAATCATCATGCGATTCAATATTTTCGTAAATACGTATGTATTTATGAGCTACCACTCTTGGTACATTTGTATGAATGGGCTGGAACAAGGCTTCACTAACTTGGGCCTTGCGTGAATTGTCCAATTTAGGGCTCATGGACTTGAGATGAGTAACGGTAAAAGATAGAGCTTCTTCAAGAATTTCTTCTCCGTGTACTCTTAGATGTGTTGCTTCGTATAAACTTAATAAGCCTTGAACATCTTTAGTAAGAGTTTCCTTGAATTTTCCATCATCGTTGATAAATTTTTTGAACACATCTGATTAATTATCGTCATAGTTAGATATTCAACAACTTTTTCGAGATATACATAAGTTTTAACTTATAAGCCTCATCTAAGTACTATAAATATTATATTTTGAATTCGTAAAGATTAATTCTAAATTCATCTCGTTAAACATTTTACTTTTCACCATAAAGGAAGTAGTAATCAACATTAATAAGCTGCATAGGATAATTAGAGTAGAGATACGATACCAGAAGACATGTAATGCCTTTGTCGTCTCACTAGTCTAAAACGAAGAGCAACAACGCAAACATCATCATTGTTATCTTCATTTTTATTTTGTTCAAATTCATCAAAAATATTCTGAATGGATGTTTTGATTTCGTTTTCGAAATGATATGCCACTCCCAATCGTTGGATGGTGTCAATCAAGACAAGTTTTTGGGTACTATTATCATGAGTTTCCACTAACATTTGCCTGACTTTTTCTTTCAATTCTTCAAGTTCAAGTTTCTCTTGGCTACTAATTTCCTGCACCAAATGTTAAGTGTTATTATTGTTCTACTATAGCAACAAGTGCAATAAAACAACAACAATATAGTCGGTATAACTCTATAGGTGGGATTAGAAGAAGGTAGAGTGCATCTTACCTCTACCTAGTGGAGGTACAACCGTACATGTACTATTTCAGTAGTAAAAATGACATATGATATAATAGGAACATGGAACAATAACAATAATTAAACAATACGATAACCAAAGCACATAAAATATCGGGAGGTAATAGAAATTGTAGGACGAGAAATTATGAAAATAATGGTAGCTACTACTGATCATGATATGAACAAAGAAACAAATACGATATATCAAATTTATCACCAAGCCTATCTCACAGAAAAACGAAACATACCGTGAGTTGAGGAGTGTAGGAAAGGAAATAATCTCCCCAAACACTTGAATGATAATTTGCCAATGGACGTGTGATAGTAGTATCAGCCATTGCTTATTTTTTTTCTTTCTCTCTCTAAAATGCTTTAATTATTACAATTTGAGATATGTTGCTATATTTGGTGAGGTATTTTATAGGGATTTAATTTGGCTCGACATCATTATCGTTCATTTTTTTCATGTTTTTATTTGGACGGAGGCATGTTTTAAATTTAAATCAATAATTGAGATTTATTTTAATAAAATAAAGATACGTTTCAACTACGACTAAGATAATAAATTACTTCCATATACTTATTAATAAAATATATTTTAAGCCCACAAATTTAGTTGCACGTGATACTTTCCATAAATATATTAATAACTTTTCTTACTTGCCTTTAGTGAAAAAAAATATCATACTTACAAATTTAGAGTAATTTTTTCTTCAGTCGAACAGGTAAGGTAAATAATGTAACAATCAAATACTTAAATATTTGAAAAAATAAATATTAATATAATAAAGAATAATTTGTACTTATAGTGCTGCTTTAAAAAGAAAAAAAGAATAAATTTAGTGATTAGAATTGCGGGATTTTCTTATATTTTGGGAGTAATTATATAAAATTTCTAATATCTTAATCATGTTAAAGGCTTTTCTTTCATTTATTAAATCTCAATCCTTGATTTAAATCTATAACATGTGTATCTTATCCAAATAAATACTTGAAAAAAATGAAGAAAAAGAAAATAGGGAGGAGCAAAATCCTTTTTGGATTTAGGACCCGTTTGGTAGGAGGTATTAATCAAAATAGTCCATGGATTAAAATTTAGTCCAACAAAAATATTGTTTGGTTACTTTATTTAACCTAATCCATGGTTTAGTTATACCTCATACAAGGTCTTATCTAATCCTTAGAAAAGGGAGGGATAAGTAATCCAAGGTTTAACAATCCTTAGATACGACCCCTAAATGACTAAACTATCCCCAAATCTTTTTTCCTAATTTTTTTTTTTGTAATTTAATGTTTTTTTATTTATTTATATGAGAATATTTATAAATATTCTTTTAAATTCTCCAAATTCGTTCCATGTGATTTGATGATTTCACAAATTAATATTTTTTTTCTCCATGTTTGATTTGTTATATTGGGTTGATTTTTTTCGTTTTTTTTAAAATGTAGTTCGTCGATTGACCACTTGAACTATTTTTTTTAAAAAAAAAGCTTTGTGTATTTGAACAATTTAAGTAGCCTTAAATCTATGTTAAGTTCAAGGTATTTGACCAACAAAAAAATTAGAAATATACCGTGCTATCAAGGATCTCTATGGTGGCATATCACACCTCAAAATTAATAATAATTTTTTAAATATATTTTAGTATTTAACTTGACAAATTAAATGAAATATAAAATCTCATAATAACTCAAGGGTATAATAGGAAAGAAACTTTTTCTAGAATTTTAAACCAAACATAAGATTAAATGGGAAACAACGAACCAAACACTTGATAAAAAATAATCCCTGCATTACTAATCCATGCATTACTAATCCCTGCATTATTAATCCATGCATTATTAATCTCTGCGTTATGCATATTGTACCAAACGACCCCTAATGGTTATCCAAATGACTCTCCGACTTTAGTGGTTCTTCCGTCTCAAGTTATATGTCATGAATTTTTAAAAGTAGTCGTTTATTTTAGAAGTTTAAATAAAATTAATTATTTTCTCTCTCATTTTACCCTTAGTAATATTTTTGAAATTTACAAACATCTAAATTATGGAGAGATGATACATACTTTAAATCTCTTTAGTGAAAATTTAACATTGAATCTGTCTGTGAATTGCTCGGTGTGATCCCATAAAATTAGAGTTTCGTGTCAAACATAAAAATTGAATCTATAGGATCATATAATTACAATCATAGAAATGTAGTACAAACCTTTTATCCAAACATCTTGACTTTCTTAAGTGAAGCATTGGACATGAATCATGAATATTGAGTATACTAGGGAATTTGGCCGTGCTTCGCGCAATTAAGAAATATATATGTAAATTTATTTTAAAAAATAATTATGATACAAGAAATAAAAAATCAATTATAGAAATAAGAAAACTGATGAAATCACAATACAATTTTTTTTTGTAGAATTAGAGCTAGAGTGAATAACATTTTATTATCAAATATTTTTCAAAATTAAAAGACTAATTTATTAAGAAAAAAATTTCATATATTATTATGTTAATACATAAAATTCGGATAAACATATTTAAGGACTTGATTTTTTTTCTTATTTTTGTCAAATGATAAATTTACTATCCGACGAATCTTCCTTTAATTCCAAAAAATAAATGATGAAACTAAAAATAGGAGGAAAAAGAGATAAATATTTCTATTTCATTTCTTCTTTGATATTTGATTCTTTCTTTGTCCTTGTTTTTTCTCTTATTCATCATCGTCTAAATAATTATTTTTCTCTATTTTTTAATATCATCTAAATAAAACTCTATTGCTAATTTTTCGTATATATCTTATATTATTCTGGTAATTCTTTAGAAGTAGAAGAAATGAACAAATTTAAATGGTTCTTCACCATAAGAAATACCTCAGAATTGCGTATTTCAATACTTAATATGCATTTCTTTTGAGCCATGAGTAATAAAAGTAAGTAAAAAGAGAAAAATAATAACACTTTGTCAAGCTCTTAATCACAAAAAACAAAGATGATAAAAAATCAGATAATCAATGTAATTATTTTTGAGCTTTTATCAGGCACCCCTTCTATCCATATCCAAGAGCCTTTTCATGGAGTCAAACTAAAGTATAAATATGATACTACAACAATAAAATAGAATATCACTATTTTAAATATGAAATATAAATAATAATCTTGAGTAGGAATCTAATGAAACAAAAAATAAGAATTTATATATACAAAATTGAAGAAATTAATATCATAAGGTACCTTAAATTTTGAAATTAAATAGTTGGGGGTTATGAATATGAAAATTTTAAAAAAAGAGTTAATAATATTAATTAAAGTAAAAGTTCAATTAGGTATAAGTTATGGAGATAAGAATTTTAAAATAAATAAAAGAAGGAAAAAATAAAATAATGAAGACAAAAAAAAACTCATGTACTATTCAACATTTGTTGGGTGTTTAAGTTTTATTAGGAAAGCAATCAAATAAACTTCTTCTCTTTTTGTGTTCAACAAATTAAATTGAAAGAGGAAAAAAATACAATAAAAAAAGAGAAAAATATCTTGAAATATTAAAGTGGTAAATATTGACACTTTTAATTTTTTGTAACAAAGAATAATAATGAGTGTAAATAATTTTTCAGACATTTAAGTATAACAATAAATAGAGGAGCAGTAGTTGATATATTTATTTTTTGTATAATAATAAGTAAGTAGAAAAATATGGAAAATTGTCAAAAAAATTGAGGAAAAAGGATAAATAGAATCTTTGGCCAAAGAGAGGTGCAACTTCACTTCTCTAACATCTAGCTTGTATTATATATAGATTTTTAAGTACAACAATATGTAATAGCTAAGAGAAATGTACCATAGCTAATATAATATACCTTTCAAGCATGGCAAAATTTTAGAATATTGAAATCAAAACAATACATTAATGAATCTTTAAAATATTGATAACATTCAAACTTTATACTAATATGATCATCTCTCTTTTTGATGATCTTGTACTAAATTAATGTGAACATCTCTTTATAATGAATCTTTAAAGTTTGAAGAATATATCTTTGATCTTCATCAAAGTGAAGAACATATCATGTCACTATCTTTTCTATGATTTTTTATGGAAACGAAGAAGATAATTTATTTATTTTTCTTAAAAAAGAGAAAAAAAACTACACTATTAGAAAGAAAGAATGAGAAAAAAAACTACACTAATAGAAAGAAAAAATGAGAAAAAAACTACACTAATGGAAAGAAAGAATGAGAAAATGAAAAATGAATATTCAACATCTCCATGGGTGATTGTAATTTATAGATTTGATAATCCATAAGAATAAGTTGAAGAGACATGTTATTTAAATAGAGAATATGAATAGATGGATGTTTTTTGTAACTCATTAGATATAATTAGAATAGTAAATATGATTTTTTTAATTTAATAAATAAAATATTTAATGAAAAGAATTTTAAAAAATCTCTATAAAAGGAGAATTAATATAAATATGAATGGAGGCCATAGAGAGATGCCACATCATATTTTCTATGTTTCTCCTTTATATTATTATTTTACTATATAAGAAGAGGGAATAAGTATTCACCACAAGTCAACATGTGTTCCAATAAGAAGAGGGAATAACCAATATATTTTTTTACTATATAAGAAGAGGGAATAAGTATTCACCACAAGTCAACATGTGTTCCAATAAGAAGAGAGAATAACCAATATATTTATAAAAAAAAAATGACATATAAAATAAAATGGAGAGAGTATTGGTTTTTCAAAATCGAAAAGGACAAAACACATATAAATTAAAAGACATATAAAAAAAAGTTGGTTTAACTCTCAAACATAAAAAGTAACATATGTTATTAAAAACTTTAATAAAAAGTACTATAATTTACAATAAATAATAACTTAAAATATCTACAAGACAACAAAAAAAGACTAATTTTTGTACTGCTTCTGTCACATAAATTAGGATTGGGATGATTTTAAAATTTTAATTTTGGTTATACATTATAAAATAGCCGAAAAATTGAATGACATATATTTTTTTTAAAATAATCGAATGAATTACTATATAAGAAGAGGGAATAAGTATTCACCACAAGTCAACATCTGTTCCAATAAGAAGAGGGAATAACCAATATATTTATAAAAAGAAATGACATATAAAATAAAATGGAGAGAGTATTGATTTTTCAAAATGGAAAAGGACAAAACACATAAAATTAAAAGACATATAAAAAAAAGTTAGTTTAACTCTCAAACATAAAAAGTAACATATGTTATTAAAAACTTTAATAAAAAGTACTATAATTTACAATAAATAATAACTTAAAATATCTACAAGACAACAAAAAAAAGACTAATTTTTGTACTGCTTCTGTCACATAAATTAGGATTGGGATGATTTTAAAATTTTAATTTTGGTTATACATTATAAAATAGCCGAAAAATTGAATGATATAATTTTTTTAAAAATAACCGAATGAATCGTCCTATCGATAACCCTAATGTTACTTCTACTCTGTTTATTTTTACTTAAATTTAGAAAGATATGCTTCATTTCTACCCTCAATCTTATCGCTACATTTATTTGCTATTTAAAATTGAAATTAAAAAGGAAAATGACAAATAAGTTTCTGTATTAACTCACTTATGAGCAAAATATATTATAACAATCTTTACTAATTTTATAACAATACATAAACTATACTCCCTCCATCCCATATTAGATGGGCACTTCCAACTTTAAACGGTGATTAAGAAATCATTAATACATTGGAAGACTTCACCATTTTGCCCTTTGTTTATATCAATGCACATTGAAATGAGTTACAAAAAATACACATACAATATAGGAATGGTGATATTAATTGAAGGGGTAAAATGGAAAAGAATTAATTAATTCTATCCTAATTTAATAAGTGCTCAAATAATATGAAAAAATATTTTTAGTAAGATTCTCATCTAATATGGGACGGAGAGAGTAACAATATAACTTTATTAATGTTGGGCCTGAGTAGCGCCCGAGCTTTCTTTACTAGTATATATAGATTATTGAATGACACTCATGAATGAGTATAATAATATTGAATGACATGACTCATGAATGAATATATAATTGAAGGAAAAAGGCATAAATTTTTTTATGAACTTGTATCGAAAACTCAGTTATATATTTAAATTATCATTACAATTTATCACATATATGTGCTATTTAAAAGTTAATTTAATATTATTCCGATACATGTAACATCACTCTCACAGTATGTGGTGTATTACACTCGCCGCCATATCATTGATATCATTATGTGATAAATTATAATTTTATATCTTTAATGTTTTTTTTATTAATTATCTCTATTTTTATTAACTACAGTTTACCGGAGGGAGGTTTTCCGATGTTTCGTTGTCTCACACTTTGTGGTTTTTGATGAAAAATAAAAAATTGTGATGAAAAATAAAGAATGAACAAGAAGAGGATAATGGATGAGGTGTGAAGAAGAAGCGTGGGGTTGGGGTGTAAGGAGGATTTTTATTTTTTAATTTTTTTTAACTTTAATTTTTATTTGACGCACTTATTTTTATTTTCTTGTCACATCAGTTGTAGTAAAGATGTATAACAAATCACCATAATATTTTAAGTATGTAACTGACTTTTCGAGACAAAGATATAATATGCATCTTTCCTCATAATTGAATGAAACGACTAATGAATGAACATATTATTGAATGGCATGATTCATGAATGAGTATATTATTGACTCTAATGAGTTCATATGCTGGCGAGGAAATACATAAAATCACCCTTAAACTTGTTCACAAAATTCACTTTAGCATCGTAACTTTACAGGTGTTTAAACACCCCCTTAAAGAAATATCAGGTGAATTAAATAACACCTTATACATACAATACCAATTTCGTGGTTGGGAGGTGATATACACGATCTCCACATCAGCACCACCTCAGTGGCACGTTGACAACAGGTGAAAAAAATAGTTTTCATTTCTTTTTTCTTTTTCCATGTCATTTTCTGTTTTTAGTTTTCATTTTTTTTCTTTTTCCATATATTTTTGTTCTCTTTTTCACTGTGTACTCATCTTCTTCGTTCCATCTTCTCCATTACAAGCCTAGGATAGAAAACTAACACACACAACATATTTCTAATAAATTGACGAATATTGTGTGTCAAACAGAGAAACAGAGCGATACATATATTATCATCATTGAAGCTGGAATTGCTAGAGCTTCAACGGCAAGTGCCGGAGTCATTTTTATTATATTAGGCTCAAAATTGATAGATCTGAAGGTTTTCAGACCATTTACCGTGGTTGTCGAAAAAATGAAAACACATAAAAAGAAAAAAAATAGAAAAAATGGAAGAAAGCCGAGGAAACGAGTATGGCGAGCGTTTTGTCCAGGTCGTCGGCGTGGTGAATTTTTTTGACGAGATCGGGTGATTTCACAACACTTGATCTCTTATGGAGCAGTAATGAACGAGGAAAAAAGGGGTGGCGGTGATGTCCTTCATGATTGAGCAACATTGAATTTGTTAGCCCGTAATTTCCATCAAGAATTTTTTCCGTCGAGGGAATAGAGACGGTCAACAATTTGAGAGAGAGGATATGAAACAAGGAGTAGTTGAAGAAGACAAAGTGGGATCCACTTGTTTTTCTTTTTAATTTTTTTTTTCCTCTTTACGCGCCTAAAACTTTTTAATTTGCCACGTCAGCCATTAAGGTGAAATTTAATTCACTTACAAGTAATTTAAGGGGGTATTTAAATGCACGTAAAGTTATAGTGCTAAAGTAAGTTTTGGTGACAAGTTTGAGGGAGATTTTATGTATTTCCTCTATGCTGGCCGGCAAGTATCTAAATGTCAAATCTGCTCACATAATTAGACCACCCAATAATAGAGGCATAGGCGTGTTCAAATGCAACTATCTTATCTTTAATATGTGTATTTAAAATAATATTTAATTCTATATATACTATATAATTTATCAATAAATAGGGGTATATATGTACACAACACCCTTCAAGTAATCTATATATATATAATAGGAGAGGTGAAAACGCTTACGTGTCAGCACCATAAAAAATAACATTTATTAATTCTTAAAATTAATTAAAATCAAAAGAAAAGAAAAAGAACGGAAAACTGAAAATAATGGAAACATTTTCCACTCATCCAAATAATAATACATATTTAGATTAATTAATAAATAGTTATTAGTTATCATTTAATATTCACAATTTTTTATTTTTAAAAAATCAATATTAATAATTGTTTTTATTGATCTCAAATGAAATTTAAGAAAGGTGGGTTGTGCAAGAGAGAAATATGGGGAGTTGTTATAAACTAAATTATATTTTAAATAATTAGTTAAAAATGATTTCAAAAATAATATATATATATATAAAATTTTAAAAAATATAATACCAAGCCAAAATAAAAGAAACTACATCATTAGGTTTTAAAAAATAATACAAAATAATTGTCAAATAAAATTGCCAAAACATGTGTATTCTGTTTTTGCCAAAACATGTGTATTCCGTTTTCAGATTTTTTTAAAATCATAAACTTATTAATAAAAAACTAACTTTAACTTCAGCTACTACAACACGTAGCCAGGGGTGTGCATTCGGTTTTCGGTTTGGTTTTGCACTATTTAATTTGGATTTTTTTATTTTTGGTTTTGTAAAAGTGTAACCCAATTTGATCTAAAATAAATTTGGTTTGGTTTGGTTTTCCTCTATTTGGTTCGGCTTTTTTCGGTTATGTCAATAATTAATAACATAACCATAATAATAATATTTAATCTCTTAAATATACTTTCTAATAAAAAGCATAAGTAAAACTTAAAACACAATACTTATAAGTATACCTATTATAGATGTTCAAACATCAAATATAAATGTAATCATCATCAAAGGAAATAACCAAAAAACGACAAAAGTGGTTAACTCCAACTTAATTCTAAACCTAAGCATTATATATATATATATATAGTCGGTCTTTTTGGATCTTTATTTTTTTTAAATCCGAAACCAAACAAAGTAATTTATTAATCCAAAACCAATCCGAAAAAACAAAAAACCAATCCAAATAAAAATTCGGTTTGATTATTCGATTTAATCCGAATAGTGCACACCCCTAGTTCAAATGCAACTGTCTTACCTTTAATATGTGTATCTAAAACAATATTTAATTCTATATATACCGTATAATTTAACGATAAATAGGACTATATATGTACACAAAACCCTCTCCTTATATATATATATATATATATATATATATATAGGAGAGGTGAAAACGCTTACGTGTCAGCACCAGAAAAAACAACATTTATTAATTCTTAAAATTAATTAAAATCAAAAGAAAAGAAAAAGAACGGAAAACTGAAAATAATGGAAACATTTTCCATTCATCCAAATACTAATACATATTTAGATTAATAAATAAATAGTTATTAGTTATCATTTAATATTCACAATTTTTTATTTTAAAAAAAATCAATATTAATAATTGTTTTTATTGCTGTCAAATGAAATTTAAGATAGGTGGGTTGTGCAACCAGAGAAATATGGGGAGTTGTTATAAACTGAATTATATTTTAAATAATTAGTTAAAAATGATTTAAAAAATAATATATTTATATATATATATAAAAAATATATATATAATACCAAGCCAAAATAAAAGAAACTACATCATTAGGTTTTAAAAAATAATACAAAATAATTGTCAAATAAAATTGCCAAAAACATGTGTATTCTGTTTTTGCCAAAACATGTGTATTCCGTTTTCAGATTTTTTTAAAATCATAAACTTATTAATAAAAAACTAACTTTAACTTCAGCTACTACAACACGTAGCCGGGTGCGCATTCGGTTTTTTGGTTTGGTTTTGCACTATTCAATTTGGATTTTTTGATTTTTGGTTTTGTAAAAGTGTAACCCAATCTGATCTAAAATAAATTTGGTTTGATTTGGTTTTCCTCTATTCGGTTCGACTTTTTTCGGTTTGGTTATTCGGTTATGTCAATAATTAATAACATAACCAAAGTAATAATATTTAATCTCTTAAATATACTTTCTAATATAAATCATAAGTAAAACTTAAAACACAATACTTATAAGTATACCTATTATAGATGTTCAAACAATAAATATAAATGTAATCATCATCAAAAAGCAATAACCAAAAAAGGACAAAAGTGGTTAACTCCAACTTAATTCTAAACCTAAGCATTATATATATATATATATATAATCATTTTTTTTGTTTTTATTTTTTTAAATCCGAAACCAACCAGAAAACCAAACAAAGTAATTTATTAATCCAAAACCAATTTGAAAAGACAAAAAATCAATCCAAATAAATATTCGGTTTGATTTGGTTTGGTTATTCGGTTTAATCCGAATAGTGCACACCCCTAGTTCAAATGCAACTATCTTACCTTTAATATGTGTATCTAAAACAATATTTAATTTTGTATATACCGTATAATTTATCGATAAATAGGGGTATATATGTACACAACACCCTTCAAGTAATCTATATATATATATATAACAGGAAAGGTGAAAACGCTTACGTGTCAGCACCAGAAAAAACAACATTTATTAATTCTTAAAATTAATTAAAATCAAAAGAAAAGAAAAAGAACGGAAAACTGAAAATAATGGAAACATTTTCCATTCATCCAAATAATAATACATATTTAGATTAGTTANATATATATATATATAACAGGAAAGGTGAAAACGCTTACGTGTCAGCACCAGAAAAAACAACATTTATTAATTCTTAAAATTAATTAAAATCAAAAGAAAAGAAAAAGAACGGAAAACTGAAAATAATGGAAACATTTTTTCACAATTTTTTATTTTTAAAAAATCAATAGTAATAATTGTTTTTATTGATCTCAAATGAAATTTAAGATAGGTGGGTTGTGCAACGAGAGAAATAATAATCTAACATACTCTCTAACTGACTGAATAATAATCTAACTGACTGAATAATAATTTTTCTAGGTATATTTCTATTCATGTTTTTTCAGGGATAAATTCATTGGATAATTTATATTGGCATGGCACAGATTATATCCCATCTTAAAATCATGCAATAAATTAAGAAAAAAAATCAATTTTTTGAAAGATATTCTAAAGGTGCTAACTTTTATTTGTCCATCTTGCAATTTTCCCCAACCAGATATTCAAGCTATTGAAGAAAAACGAGAAGAAGAGACTGATTTGCAGAGATAAAATCTCTATTTTTCTAGGTATATTTCTATTCAAGAGCTGGTGCATTTATACAGACTAAAACTTGGAGCGCAATCCACTAATCTAGCATACTCTCTAACTGACTGAATAATAATCTAACAAACTCTCCACTATCTAACAAACTCTCTAACTTGATTCTCTACTATCTAGCAAACTCTTTAACTTGACTAAACAAATAAAATGCTGAAAAGAAAAATATATACAAGCTGCAAATATTGTTCTGCCCTTGGCACAAATAAAGTAAATCCACTTTTTTGAATATGTGCTTGAGATTCTGCTGGAGGTGAAGATTTTCCGGCCACCTTCCCCCCCCCCTCAAGTTGGAGGTCCCGGAGCTGATACCCAACTTGCCTAACAAATGCCGATGTAAAGGTCCAGATAAAACTTTCGTAAAAATGTCGTCTATCTGTGAAGAGGAAGGCACAAATGAGAGGGAAATCAAACCATCCAAAAGCTTCTCACGGACAAAGTGACAATCAAACTCGATATAACTCGATATGCTTAGTTCTCTCGTGAAAAACTGGATTTTTGGCGATATGAGTGGCCACTTGATTGTCACAATGTAGAGGAATAGGCAACAATGGTGGAGCAGATAGATCTTGAAGAAGATGCACAATCCAAGCAATTTCAGTTACCAGTCGACGCATTGAATGATACTCCGCCTCTGCGGAGGAAAGAGATACAACTGGTTGCTTCTTTGATTTCCACGAGATGGGAGATCCACCTAAACTCAAAAAGAAACCACTGACTGACCGACGAGATTCAGGGCATGTAGCCCAATCGGAGTTGCAATAAGCAAGAATTTGAAATGAGGAAGCAGGAGACATGAACAAGCCAATCCCGGGGTCATGACAAAGATATCGCAAAGTATGTAGTGTTGCTTGGTAGTGCCTAGAACATGGCGATTGCATAAATTGACTGAGAGATTGTACAGCAAATGAGAGATTTGGCCGAGTATGCGATAAAAAATTCAACTTTCCAGTCAGTCGACTATAAATAGTAGGATCTGAAAGGGGAGGACCGCAGGTGGAAGTGAGTTTAAGAGTTGGATCCAAAGGAGAAGAGGCAGGTCTGGCATCCAAGCAATCAAATTCAGCCAACAAGTCCAAAGTAAACTTGCGTTGTGTGATAAGCAGGCCTCTTTTATGACGAATCAGTTCCAATCCCAAAAAATAACTGGCGAAGCCCAAATCCTTGATTTTGAACTCATTATGAAGGAATTCCTTGATCTCAGATATTTCACTCTCATTGTCTCCTGTGATAATAATGCCGTCAACATAAACGGGAATAATTGTGATTAAAGTTCCAGTGGTTTTGAAGAAAAGTGAGTAGTCATTGAGTGATGAGATGAAACCCCTGGTGCCTAAAGAAGATGATAAGCCAGAATACCACTGACGAGATGCATGTTTTAGGCCATATAAAGATTTCCGAAGTAGAGGAGGAGCAGGAGCAAGAGCAGAGAATCAAGGAGGAAAACACATATACACTTCTTCATCAAGCTCACCATGTAAAAATGTGTTATTAACATCTAATTGATATAAATTCCAATGTCGTTTCACTGCAATTGCAAGAATACATCGAATAGTAGTTATTTTAACTACAGGGAAAAAAGTTTTGATGTAATCCAAACCTTTCCATTGAGTATCTCCACGAACAACAAGCCTAGCTTTGAGTCGTTCAAGTGAACCATCTGATTTTAATTTGACCTTGTATACCCATTTGCAGGCAAGTGCCTTCTTTCCTGCAGGTAAAGGAACAACATCCCAAGTATGATTGGAGTCCAATGCAGCAAATTCCTGTTCCATAGCAGACTGCCATCCTAGATGTTGAATAGCCTGGTGGTATGAAATAGGTTCTTGAATTTGACAAATAGAGGTTACCGATCTCTGATTGTCTTGAGTTAAAGCAGAGAAAGAAAAAGAATGAATAGGCAAATAAGGCGGATTAGGGGAAAAATAAAAAAAAGTAGCATTACAAATGTAGTCTGACAAGAACTTAGGTCGGTGATGCTCTCTTTGAGATTTCCTCAATACAAGCTCTCCTGCTAATGGTAATGGTGTAGAAGTGAAATCAGAAGGAGCAGGGGAAGAACACACAGGTTGGATAGGTGAACTGGGAGTTGCGATACTAGGTTGGTCCATAGGGTGGGTTGGAGTACATGATATTGATGGCGCGATAGGATCATGAGAAAGAGATATAGAACATGGAAGAGGATCGAAAGATGGATAATGTGAAGGAAACAATTTTTGCAATGGGATAGGATAGGAAAAAGGAAATACAGTCTCAATGAACTTCACATCCCTAGAAATAATTAAAAACTTGTTTGTTAAGAAGATTTAAGATCCTGTAACCTTTCTGCCCAAATGGATAGCCAAGAAAAACACCAGGTATGGCTCTAGGATCCAACTTATTCCTTTGTCGAGGAAGTGAAGAAGCAAAACAAAGGCATCCAAAACATCTTAGCAACTCATAATTAGGTTGCCGACCAAAAAGAATATGATAAGGAGATCTGTTATGAAGAATTTTGGAAGGGAACCTATTGATCAAATAGGTAGCAGTCAATAAAGCATCACCCCAATACCTCTTAGGTGCATAAGACTGAAATAAAAGTGCCTGACAAGTCTCTAAAAGATGTCAATGTTTGCGCTCTACAAAACCATTTTGTTGTGGAGTTCCTACACATGAAGTTTGATGAATAATACCTTGAGAGGAAAAAAATTCCTTAGGAACATTTCCAGTCCCTAATTCAAAAGCATTGTCCGATCTTATTATCTTGACCTTGGTAGAAAATTGTCTTTCTACGAGAGATAGGAATGTTTGGAGTGTAGGAAAAGCACTAGATTTGGTATTGAGAAGAAAAGTTCAAGTACTCCTAGAAAAATCATCCACAATTGTAAGGAAATATTTTTCACCTTTATAGGTTGGTGTATGACATGGTCCCCAAGTATCTATATGAATTAACTCAAAACAATGCTTATAGGAGGTTGAACTAATAGGAAATGGGAACTAATAGGAAATGGTATCTTAGTTTGCCTAGCCAAAAGACAAATAGTACAGGGCAAATCTTTTTGAGTTGCAATCTTAACAGGAAGCCCTTTAATGTATTTCATAGCATGAAAAGGTAGACAATGCCACAATTGCTCTAACTCAGAAACGTTAAAAACTGAAACTGTTTCATTGATATCAACTATTTCATTACAAACAGAATTCTGAGACTTAGAGCTAAAAANC
Organism: Solanum stenotomum; assembly: GCF_019186545.1. Taxonomy (NCBI): domain Eukaryota; kingdom Viridiplantae; phylum Streptophyta; class Magnoliopsida; order Solanales; family Solanaceae; genus Solanum; species Solanum stenotomum. Next base: position 141,318 of record NW_026027418.1, on the reverse strand, counting down.
ACGCTCTGTTGTGGTCCACTTTTGGGACTTGTACTCTTTATTAGATAGCTCTGTACTAGTGACTTCCAGGTTCTGGGAGGGATTTCTGTATATATTTATTTTGGGTTGCTTCCGCCTTGTTATCCTTGTTTAGATTATTGTTTTCGCTAGTTTCTGCCCTTTTGCTCATTGCTTAATGTTCTGGGTTACGGGTTGACTTACCTACTGGTAAGGTATAGTAGGTGCCATCATGACTCGAGAAATCGGATCGTGACACTTATGGACTGGAAATTTATATGAACTAGGTTGATGGACCATTACAAGTGTCTTAAGAACAATAACATCGTCTAACAAGGATTCATCAAAAGTCATATGTTGTGTAGCCCCTGAATCAATGATCCATGAGTTATTTGGAGTTTTTGAACAAAAAAAGGAAAAACATTGGTAGTCAGTATTCATACCAGCTAGATTTACAGTTGCATTTGGTTCAGAAATTGAAGCATTTGAACTACCTCTCTGTACGTTGGAATTCGCTGCCTGCATTGACTGACTGAAACAACTGAATTAGATTGTCACATTGTTCTTTTGAAGAACTCTGGTTATTAACCAGGTTAGACAAAGCATTTCCTCCTGCTCCATTAATGAATGATTCACTGGATTCTGCAATATGAACTTGTTGATGTTCATAGCTCCCTCGATTTGGTTTGTTGATATTGAAATGTGATGGATACCCGACCAATTTATAGCATTGTTCCTTCTCATGTCCAAACTTCTTACAATAACTTCTTCTCCTTTTATATTTTGAAATATTTTCTTAAGTAATACAGATCTGGAATGGGTGACAATACAGATGACAGTACAGATCCAAAAGCTTCTAACACAGGTATAGAAGATCCCAACAAGATTAATGTATCCCATCCTTATTATCTTTCTGCTTCTGATGCACCAGGTATGCATCTTGTTAACGCCATATTTGATGGATCCAGTTATGGTAACTGGAAAAGAGGAATCCTAATTTCCTTGTCTGCAAAGAACAAGTTAGGGTTCATAAATGGATCTTGTCCAGCACCACTGAAAGGTTCAAAAATGCTAAAGCAATGGATTCGTTGCAACGAAATGGTTATTTCTTGGCTACTCAATTCTCCCAGTACAGAAATAGCTGAGTGTGTGATATACTCTCAAACTGCAGCAGATCTTTGGAATGAGCTTGAATAGAGGTATGGTCAAGCTGATGGAACAAAGTTGTTTCAACTTCAGAGAGCACTCAACAATATGAGTCAAGGAGTTTCTGATATGAAGAAAAACGAGAAGAAGAGACTGATTTGCAGAGATAAAATTTCTATTTTTCTACGTGTATTTCTGTTTAAGAGCTGGTGCATTTATACAGATTAAAACTTCGAGCGCAATCCACTAATCTAGCATACTCTCTAACCGACTGAATAATAATCTAACAAACTCTCCACTATCTAACAAACTCTCTAACTTGACTCTCCATTATCTAACAAACTCTTTAACTTGACTAAACAAATAAAATGTTGAAAAGAAAAATATATACAAGCTGCTCACAAATTAAGTAAATCCACTTTGTTCAATATGTGCTTGAGATTCTGTTGGAGGTGAAGATTTTCCGGCAACAACTATATACATTTTTTATGTTTTATTTAATTTTATTATAATTATAATAATAATTATTATAATTATAATAATAATTAATGAAATAAAAGTAGAAAAAATATCAAATGATAATATTTATTTTAATTAATCATTTTTAAAAAATAATAGTGTAAAAAAGTCATGTTGTGGGTGATACAAATGAGGCACAACTAAAGAATGTCAAGTAACATAATAAATTTTTGAAAGAAAACATGAATAATTTTTTCATACAATATTGCGCCTATGTGTCAGCATCAAGAAAAAATAGTATTTAAAAAAAAAAAATTGTATTTGAAAATAAATAAATAATACACATGTGTGTGTAAACTTACGCAACAATTTATATGTATATATATATTACCTTAAAAGCATGAACTCCTAACTTGAATGTTAAATTACTATAGGTTGTGACTTTTTCGATGAATTGTGACTTTTTTTAAAGGATTGTGATTTTTCGATGAGTTGTGACTTTTCAAAAGAGTTGTGACTTTTCCAAATAGTTGTGACTTTTTCAAAGGGTTGTAACTTCTTGAAAATGTCATGACTTTTCACATAAGACACAAAAATACTAGCTCATACTACCCTTTGTTGACTACAAATAGAGGGGCTTCCTCTCATTTTTCAACCACAATTTTTTTTATCTTCTATTCTTCTTCTTCTTCTTGAATTTTAAAAATTTCNGTTCAATATGTGCTTGAGATTCTGTTGGAGGTGAAGATTTTCCGGCAACAACTATATACATTTTTTATGTTTTATTTAATTTTATTATAATTATAATAATAATTATTATAATTATAATAATAATTAATGAAATAAAAGTAGAAAAAATATCAAATGATAATATTTATTTTAATTAATCATTTTTAAAAAATAATAGTGTAAAAAAGTCATGTTGTGGGTGATACAAATGAGGCACAACTAAAGAATGTCAAGTAACATAATAAATTTTTGAAAGAAAACATGAATAATTTTTTCATACAATATAGCGCGCCTATGTGTCAGCGCAAGGGAAAAAATAGTATTTTTTTTTTAAAAAAAATTGTATTTAAGTAACATATGGAATTATTAATTCAACGAAAGAAAATTTATGAACTCATACAACTGACGTTTGATCCAAACTTTCTGCGTAATTAGTAAATAATAGTGTTGCCAAAAATATATTCTAATATATATCTACAAAATTAGTTGCTGAAAGAAACTCTGTGTCGTTATTGCAATTAAGAGAAAAGTGCAACAATTTAAAAAAAAAAAAACTTATTAACTTTGTGCTACATGTGTGTATTGTGAATCTATTTATAATTTTGCATTATTGTTTATGTCCACGTGAGTAAATATATATGTTTAAAATATTGTATTAAATAGTCTAAAGAGGTAATAGGTCCTTATGAAAATTTAGTATCGCAACAGCAAATTCGACCAAAGTTAAGGTATTTTTTAGACTCTTATCCCTAAATTATACCTCAATGTTGGTCTCAAATTCTCAATTGCCAAAAGAAAGCAACCCAAGTTAGAGCAAACCTTTGTAGCAAATATGCCTAAATTTGCTAGACCACATATCTGTAATTCAACCCAATAATAGAGAACTCTTCACCAAATATCTTGTTCCTTTAATTTTGAATTCTTATTTCATCTTTTTTGATAAATTCGATTTCTTTCTAAAGAGATTTCAAGTTGCCTACATAATGAGAAAGCACTTTATCATGTAAAGAACCTCTAAAATGTGCCTTCCACTTGATTGACACATTTGGTTTAAATTCACAAGAGCATTGTCGATGCTAACACAACATACACAAGTGGTCCGTTGGTCTCTTAAGATGTTCATTTAGATTTTATCATTCCTCGGTCTGCGCAATCTTTTTGACGTTTTAGGTCATAACTTATATCACAAAGATTCATTTATCATCTTGCATATCAGAATTTAAACTCCTATATAACTATGAGAAATCAACAATTTAGAAATAATAACTATGACCCATGGATTTAATAACATATACATGACTTTGCAACATATGCAAGTGTTATCAATTTGGGTCAAAATTGACCTATGTTGCTCAGACTCTCCAAATATATTGTCAAATTTGTGTCAGATCCTCCAAAAAATGCACTATATTTGAAAAATTCAACACGCACCTATCAATATTTTCAAAGAGTCTGAGACAACTAAGAGTCAAGAAAGCCCCTTCTACAAAACAATTTTGCTTTCTTGAAGAGTTACAATATCCAAAAAAAATCTTACATGAACAAAACATTTATGAGTATACTGAAAGCTCTAAGTGACAACATCCAATACTATCAAGCATACATCTAGAAACAGAGGTGGGAAAACAAACAAACAAACAACGACAACAAAATAACTGCAGAGAATAAATTAAAGCGGAAAGCAACAAAACAAAGAAAAAGAAAATAGAGAAGAGAGATGATATTTACCTCACAATCATCTCTATTTATGATTGAGAAAAGAGAAGGTGGAAGAAGACGGTAAAACAATGACGGTTGGAAAAGAAGGCAGGATTGATCGACACGTTGCCTTGACAATTCTCTCAAAAGTCTAATATGCCCTCGCTTTGAATTTCAATTCCTTTTAGCAGACATGTTGATACCAAATCTTAACCCATGCTTCTAATATAGTAGAAAATAGAAAAAAAAATAAAAAATATATATATCATCATCATCATCATTCTAAATAAGTGAGAGTTCCTCAATCCGACGAAAACAAAAATCGCCACGTAGATCAGCTTAAAAGTTCAATAGAAAACCGCCACGTAGGTCAGCTTAAGAGTCCGCCCATCTTTTCCTTTGGCTTTACCTCAAGCTGAAAAATGTGGGCCCTTGTTTCTGCCTATTTCACGTTTTTCAATTTTTCTTTTCGTTATCCAATTGCCCATTAACAATTCTCATTTCCTTCTTTATTTGTTCCTCACAGTTTTTTTTTTCCCACTTTATTTCTTAAAATTTAATATTTTCAAATTTAATTACTCCATTTATTATATTCTAGTTACAAAATATAGTAGAAAGAAATTAAATTTTCTAAAAAGATTTAGTTGATTCTTAAAATTCTATCATTGTCACATGAATTTAAACAAATAGAATAAAATATATCATTAAAAATTACATAAGAAATACTATAAATTACAATAATTAGCAACTGAAAATATTTTAAAATCATATTGAAAATTTGGTTGGCTAATTAAAATAAAAGAAGTATCACATATTATTTGACAATAGCGTCAAAAGTTATAGAATTCACAATAAACTAACAACTGAAAATATTTATGATTATTCACGTGAATTAGAACATGAATAACATATATTATTTAAAAATGATGCGCAAAAAGTACTATAAATCACAACAAATTAATAACCTCAAATATACATAAAAAAATATAGTAGAAAGAAATTAAATTTTCTAAAAAGATTTAGTTGATTCTTAAAATTCTATCATTGTCACATGAATTTAAACAAATAGAATAAAATATATCATTAAAAATTACATAAGAAATACTATAAATTACAATAATTAGCAACTGAAAATATTTTAAAATCATATTGAAAATTTGGTTGGCTAATTAAAATAAAAGAAGTATCATATATTATTTGACAATAGCGTCAAAAGTTATAGAATTCACAATAAATTAACAACTGAAAATATTTATGATTATTCACGTGAATTAGAACATGAATAACATATATTATTTAAAAATGATGCGCAAAAAGTACTATAAATCACAACAAATTAATAACCTCAAATATACATAAAAAATATAGTAGAAAGAAATTAAATTTTCTAAAAAGATTTAGTTGATTCTTAAAATTCTATCATTGTCACATGAATTTAAACAAATAGAATAAAATATATCATTAAAAATTACATAAAAAATACTATAAATTACAATAATTAGCAACTGAAAATATTTTAAAATCATATTGAAAATTTGGTTGGCTAATTAAAATAAAAGAAGTATCATATATTATTTGACAATAGCGTCAAAAGTTATAGAATTCACAATAAATTAACAACTGAAAATATTTATGATTATTCACGTGAATTAGAACATGAATAACATATATTATTTAAAAATGATGCGCAAAAAGTACTATAAATCACAACAAATTAATAACCTCAAATATACATAAAAAATATAGTAGAAAGAAATTAAATTTTCTAAAAAGATTTAGTTGATTCTTAAAATTCTATCATTGTCACATGAATTTAAACAAATAGAATAAAATATATCATTAAAAATTACATAAAAAATACTATAAATTACAATAATTAGCAACTGAAAATATTTTAAAATCATATTGAAAATTTGGTTGGCTAATTAAAATAAAAGAAGTATCATATATTATTTGACAATAGCGTCAAAAGTTATAGAATTCACAATAAATTAACAACTGAAAATATTTATGATTATTCACGTGAATTAGAACATGAATAACATATATTATTTAAAAATGATGCGCAAAAAGTACTATAAATCACAACAAATTAATAACCTCAAATATACATAAAAAATATAGTAGAAAGAAATTAAATTTTCTAAAAAGATTTAGTTGATTCTTAAAATTCTATCATTGTCACATGAATTTAAACAAATAGAATAAAATATATCATTAAAAATTACATAAAAAATACTATAAATTACAATAATTAGCAACTGAAAATATTTTAAAATCATATTGAAAATTTGGTTGGCTAATTAAAATAAAAGAAGTATCATATATTATTTGACAATAGCGTCAAAAGTTATAGAATTCACAATAAATTAACAACTGAAAATATTTATGATTATTCACGTGAATTAGAACATGAATAACATATATTATTTAAAAATGATGCGCAAAAAGTACTATAAATCACAACAAATTAATAACCTCAAATATACATAAAAAATATAGTAGAAAGAAATTAAATTTTCTAAAAAGATTTAGTTGATTCTTAAAATTCTATCATTGTCACATGAATTTAAACAAATAGAATAAAATATATCATTAAAAATTACATAAAAAATACTATAAATTACAATAATTAGCAACTGAAAATATTTTAAAATCATATTGAAAATTTGGTTGGCTAATTAAAATAAAAGAAGTATCATATATTATTTGACAATAGCGTCAAAAGTTATAGAATTCACAATAAATTAACAACTGAAAATATTTATGATTATTCACGTGAATTAGAACATGAATAACATATATTATTTAAAAATGATGCGCAAAAAGTACTATAAATCACAACAAATTAATAACCTCAAATATACATAAAAAATATAGTAGAAAGAAATTAAATNAAGAATTATGGAGAACTTGAAGAATGATTGTCATGTTCTTCTTGTAACATTTCCAGGTCAAGGTCATATTAATCCATCTCTTCAATTTGCCAAAAAATTAGTTAATTTAGGAATAAAAGTCACTTTTTCCACTAGCCTAACAACTTTTAATCGTATTTCCAAGCTTCCAAATATTGAAGGATTAAGCTTTACTCCTTTTTCTGATGGCTATGATGGAAAATTTAAAGGATCGCTAGATGAGTTCGAGTCATTTTATTCTTCCCTAGTAAGTCATGGTTCTAAATTCGTGGCTCAAATCATAGAATCTAGGGTGGTTGAGGGCCGCCCTTTCAAACGTGTCATTTACACAACCCTTATGACATGGGTTGGTATAGTGGCTAAGGGCATTAATATCCCGTCTACATTTTTTTGGATCCAACCCGCCACGGTCTTGGACATTTATTATTATTGCTTCACTGACTATGCTGATTGTTTCAAGAATTGTTCTCAGGATCAAGTTGTAGATCTTCCAGGATTACCTCGACTAAGTCCTCGTGATTTTCCCTCATTTGTGTTCACCGATGTGAATTCTAAGTATGGTTGGGGAGTTAAGTCTATCATAGACCAAATTGATTTATTGAATAGTGAAGAAAATCCAAGAGTACTCGTGAATACTTTTGATGATTTGGAATTTGATGCTTTGAGGGCATTGAAGAATTTAACTATGGTTGGAATTGGTCCTTCAATTCCTTCAGCTTTTCTTGATGGAAATGATCCTTTAGATAAGTCATTTGGAGCTGATTTAAGATGGAGTTCGAAAAATTACATGGATTGGTTGGATACAATAACTAAAGAATCGGTTATTTACATAGCATTTGGTAGTTACTCTGAGATATCAAGTCAATTGATGGAGGAAATAGGTCAAGGATTGGTAAAATGTGGAAGGCCATTTTTGTGGGTGATTAGGGAAGAAAAAGAAGGGGGATATCCGGAGGAAAAATTGACTTGTAAAGAGGAACTAGAAAAACAAGGGAAAATCATGCGTTGGTGCTCGCAAGTGGAAGTGTTACAACACCCGTCTTTAGGTTGTTTTTTGACTCACTGTGGATGGAATTCAACTTTAGAGAGCCTATCTTCTGGAATGTCGATCGTGGCGTGTCCGTTGTGGACCGATCAAGGTTGCAATGCTAAGCTTGTTCAAGATGTTTGGAAGATTGGCGTCAGAGTGAATGCCAGTGAAGAAGGTGTCGTCGAAAGAGATGAGTTCAAGAGGTGTATAGATATCGTGATGGAAGATGGAGAAAAAAGGGAGGAGCTTAAGAAGAATGCCAAGAAATGGAAGGATTTGGCTAAGGAAGCTATGAAGGATAATGGTTCGTCAAATGTAAATCTCAAAGCTTATGTTAATGAGATTTTACTCATTCATTAAAGACAGTTCGATGCACAAAAGTTCAAAAATCCCATTCATGCAAAATCCGAATCATTATAAAAAAAAATATGTTTCGTTCTTATCTTGTAATACCTTAGCCTATATATGTTACACGTATTACGTACGCATAATTATTTAAACAATTATGCAAATTAAAGAGTAATTAAGCATCATATTTTGGTTAATGACATTAGTTAAGTTTTAGTTTTTGTTTGTATTTGAATTGTTAGTACTTTGAGAATGATGGGCACGTGATAAAGTCCGTAGAAGTGTGTTAGGTATAATGCCAGATTCAAGTAATTTTTATCAAAAAAATAAATAAAATACACATTGATGTGTTAGGTATAATGCCAGATTCAAGTAATTTTTTATCAAAAATTTAAATAAAATACACAATGATTAATTAATTAGTGACAAAAAGTAAAGGCTTAGAATTCTCCTGAAACAAGATGAATGGCTCGGATGGTAAGTATTCTTTACCTTCAATCCTAATATTGTGAAGTTCGATCACAAAAAAACGAAAAAGTGAAAACTTTTAAGGAGTAATAAAAAAATATTATTACCTGAATACTTATCTTTTACAAATTCAGGGGCAACTTTTTTTTTTTTTTTATGAATAAACAATATATAAATTGAATTAGTACAAGATGTATGTTGTCATCACAAATGTCATCAATTACTATGTTCAAATATTTTTATCTTATATATAAACTCCAAAACCATACACATACCAAATGCAAAATTACTTCATTAGCATCAATAGAAAAATTCTCTCTTTTCCCTACCAAAAAATGGAAAATCTGAAGAATGAAAAATCTCATGTTCTTATTGTAATATTTCCAGGTCAAGGTCATATTAATCCATCTCTTCAACTATCCAAACGATTAATTTGTTTAGGCATTAAAGTTACTTTATCTACAAGTTTATCAGCTTTCAATAAAATAAAAATACTTCCAAATTTTGAAGGATTAAGCTTTGCTCCTTTCTCTGATGGCTATGATGGCAATTTCAAAGGCTCATTTAATGAGTTTCATTCATATTATTCTTCTATAAAGTCTCATGGGTCAGAATTTATTTTCAGTTTAATTAAATCAAATGCAAAAAATAGTACTCCTTTTACACATATTATCTACACTGTTATTATGGAATGGGCTGGTTTAGTAGCAAAAGAATTAAATATTCCATCTACATTATTTTGGATCCAACCAGCGACGATTTTTGATATTTATTATTATAGATATACAGATTATTCTGATTATTTCAAGAATTGTGATTCTAAGGATAAAATAATAGAGTTACCAGGATTGCCCCCACTTAGTCCAATTGATTTTCCTTCTTTTGTGTTTGATGATGTGGAGTGTAACAATTGGGCAACTGAGTCTATTAAAAGGCAAATTGATATATTGAATAGTGAAGAAAATCCAAAAATTCTTGTGAATACTTTTGATGATTTGGAATTTGATGCTTTGAGGATTTTGAAGAATGTGACTATGATTGGAATTGGGCCTTCAATTCCATCAATTTTTCTTGATGATAATTCTTTTCGAGCTGATATGATTGAGATTAGTTCAAAGAATTATATGAATTGGTTGGATATAATGACAAAAGGATCAGTTATTTATGTAGCATTTGGTAGTTACACTGAGGCATCAAGTCAATTGATGGAGGAGATTGGTCAAGGGTTGTTGAAATGTGGAAGACCATTTTTGTGGGTGACTAGAGAAGGACAAATAGAGGAAAAGTTGACTTGCAAAGATGAATTAGAAAAGCAGGGAAAGTTAGTGAGTTGGTGCTCACAAGTGGAAGTTTTGAAACACCCTTCTGTTGGTTGCTTTCTGACTCATTGTGGGTGGAATTCCACTCTAGAGAGCATAGCTTTTGGAGTGCCCATCGTGGCATGTCCAATTTGGAACGATCAACTTTGTAACGCGAAGCTTGTTCAAGATGTTTGGAAGAATGGCGTCAGAGTAAATATTGGTGATGGAGGTATTGTTGAAAGAGATGAGTTTGAGAGGTGTATAGAGATTGTGATGGGAAGCGGCGAAGAAGGGGGGAAATTGAGAAAGAATGCCAAGAAATGGAGCGACTTAGCTAAGGAAGCTATGAAGAAAAATGGTTCATCAGCTGTGAATCTCAAGACTTATGCTAATGAATTTTTACTTGCTGATAGTTGGTAAAACAAATAAAAATAAATAAAATCAAGTGTTTTATTTTTCTGTTTATATAATAGAATGGTCTATTTTCATCTAGTGAGTGAATAATGTCGCTCAATCAATGACGTTAGTATATTTTTTTAAGAAAATGGTGATTTTGAAGGTAAAGATTGAGAAGTAAGGGATAACGTACTTTATCCTCCGTTTTATTTTTTGTATAAAAATATTTTTTATAGTTGAAACGTAATTAAAAAATATCCTACTCGTTAGTGAAACTAACATAAAATTAAGAGCATTTATCTATTCTTTGAAGGAAGGGGGAATAAAAAAATTCAAAATTTTAACTTCGCGAATAATGTGTGTGTTACTGTATGTGTGTTGTTGGTGTAACATTTTTTGGTTTTTAAGTTGGTTTAATATATTCATCTTTATTCATATGGTCACACCTACTCTTTGTCACTTTAGCAGATTTTCCAATGCCCAAAGTAGTACCAATTAACTTGAATGACGTATTGAAAATCCTCCTATATTAGGCGTGAATTATTAGTTTTATCTTCGAACTATTGACAATCTAAAAAATATCTCTTTACTCCACTAACTAAACTTAAATATGCCCCAATCTTGCATCATGAGTGAAATACATTCCTAAATTCTTGCCATGTATAAGAGTGTTTTCAATACTTCTTTCGGCTTTTTATCAAGAGTCACATGCTCCTACAAGAGTGTGAAACCACTTGTTATGTCATGTGACTGGTNACAAATTTAAGTTTGGAGGTTATGGACATAAAAATTATGGGAGTTATGAATATTATTATGAGTAAAAATTAAAGAAGGGCAAGTCATGGGTAATAACTCCTTGTGAATAAATTAAAAAAATAAAGAGAAAAATACTTTAAAAAAATATAAAAATATATATTATCATTTCATGATTAGAAGTGAGACAAACAAATAGAAAAAAGAATGTGGAGAATTTTTTTGATGTTAATGTTCCTACATTATTAAATATTTATTTATAATAAATTAAGTAATTTACTTTTACAATACAATAATTAATATATATATATATATATAAAATTATTATTATTATTATTATTAATGTATTATTATTAACTCATGAGATATAATAAGATGCAACAAATATATATAAAAACTTTTATAATCAAACAAATTAATAATGAAAATAATGAAATGAATTTTTTTTTTTTAAAAAGGGAAGACTAAAGATAAATAATATTCTAGGCCATAAAGAGGTGCCATAATAAATCAATATGGTTGTTATAAAATTTAATGAAACTTAATAAATAGGATAGAATGTGATTAGTTCTTTGATTAAAAAATAAGAAAAAATAGAGAAAAATGTCAAAAAAATGAGAAAAAAGATAAATAGCAATGGTGGCCTTAGAGAGGTGCCACATCATCCTTGCCTATATTTGGCTTTATATTATATATAGATTCTTATACTGTATATATTGAAATATATGTTATCTCATCAAAAAACTTAACTACGTGTCGTATATGTTATCTCATCAAAGAACTTAACTACGCTATTAAAAAGAATATATTTTATTGATTTAATTATATTTTCAAATAATATTATGTTTAAGTTTTTGATATATTTATTATTTTGGTAACAACTAAATTCGTAATCATTACTTTTTGTAATTTGCTCAAAATAAATCTTGCTCTAATATAATAAAACACAAATTATTTATAAGTATAAATTACACTAAACACACCATATAACAAATTTTGATGGAGAAACACATGCAAATGACATTGAACTACGACCTCCTTTATCACGATGAATATATTAACTTTACACGGCACTACGTACGTACCTTTTACAACTGTGACAAATTCACAAGTTGCAAAATTAAACAAATTATTATTCCTCATTAAAATATTCTTAGAAATACTTGAAAAATCATAAAAAAAAATTAAGTTTTTGATATAAAATTTAAATACTTAAAAACTTGCTTGAATTTTAAAATTCGATAAGTATCACATCAATTAAGATGAAAGAAACAACCACTTAAAAGTTGAAAATTTGACTAATGAAGTAATTACTTGGAAGCTGAATTCGTATCATCTTGTCAACCTCGAAGAGCAACTTTGTAATTAATTGAATTTTCGAGGTATTTTTTATTTTTTAAATTAATTTAATTGTTCAGTTTTCAAGACTATTTTTAGAGTGTTTTTCCAATTTTATCCTTTATTTGGATTTTCAATGTGATGACTTCAATAAATTTGACAATAATTGATAAGGATAAAAATTGAAAACTATTTTCAATTTATGTCTTAATCTACTTTTCTTAAAGGGTGTGAAACACCGCAAAAATTCAATTAATATGGATTGGAGGGAGTATAAGATAATGCATTTATTTTATTTAAAATAAATAAAATGACAGCTATTTACGTTACCCAGAAAAGAACAAATTGGCTTTAGTCAGCACAGACGTCGTTAATCTAATTATTAGTAAATACAAAAATAAAACTACATACTCCAATCAAGTAGTACTATATATACACACACACACACTATTGGCAATGCAAACGTAAATCATATAACAAAAAATAAATAAATAAAATTCTCTTCCTTTACGTTTGAACCATATAAAAATAGATTTAGAACTTAAATTTTAAAAAAATTTAATTAATAATACTTACCTATTAAATAAATTTCTTAAGATAAATATAAATAGAGAAAATCGATTTGAATAATGCTATTCAAGTCATAGTGGCAAGATTGAAGTAAAAAAAAATAAAAAATTGCATTTTAGTTTATTTAGTTTTCAAATTTAGTTCATTATTTAGCTCAAAATATATCCAAATTAAGTTAAAATTTACAATCTCAATAACTAAAATATAAAGTTTTTTTTTAAAAAAACAAGAGAACATTATATATATTGATCCATTGCATTTAATGCCATAAAATTTCCGTTAATAAAAGAAAGAGAACAACATTCCCTGTGGTGGTCAATACATATTTGGTATATCATGTGACAATTATTAATGACTAATTTAAAATTTAAATTTTATAAATTTAAAATTAACTTATTATATTTTTAAAGTTACAAATCCATAATTACTAGTATATTTATTACAATTTGAATAATATTTTATATATAAATTAATTTTTTAGGTTAAAAATATTAGATTCAGATGAACTCGATACTATGACGTTAGATCAGGAGCAAATGACATAAATGGTCCCTAAACTATTCTAGTAGGTCTAAAATGGTCCCTTAACTATACAGTTGACGGATATGGTCCTTTAACTATTCACCTTTTTGTCAAATTTGGTTTCCATCCACTTTTTATGAATACCGTCAACAAACATCGTTCAGTACGCACTCTCTCTCAATTTGGAGCTATTTTTGTGCAGTTTGGTGACGTTTTTGGAGCTGTGTTTGTGCAGTTTGGTGCTGATTTTTGGTGGTTGGTGCTGTTGTTTGTGCAGCAGTTTGGTGACGTTTTTGGAGCTGTATGTGCAACAGTTTGGTGACATTTTGGGAGCTGTTTTTTTTTTTTGGGTGTTCTAGTGCTGCAATTCGATCAAAGTTTGATAGCTGCTATTTTTTGTTGTAGTTTAAGTTATTTTCTGCACAACAATTGTTGAAAACAGAGCACTATAGTTCAATTTAGTTGCTGATTTTTGAATTTTTCTGCAATTTTATGCAATTTCATTGATGTAATGACCGATTATTAACATGAAAATAGAATCGT
>NW_026027418.1:109911-124930 GCF_019186545.1 Solanum stenotomum | reverse complement strand
TCTCTGTTGTCCGGTTTTAGGACTTGTACTCATTTTGTAGTAGCTCTGTACTAGTGACTTCCAGGTTCTGGGAGGGATCTTTAATTGTATATATGTTTTTGGTTTGTGTCCGCCTGTTTATATTGTTATTTGCCTACTCTTGTTTAATTTCTACCCTTAGACCCATTACTTGTTGTTCCGGGTTACGGGTTGGCTTACCTGCTGGCGGGTTATAGTAGGTGCCATCATGACTTGTTAAATCGGGTCGTGACAAACGTGTACACCACTCTTTTCAAACATGACTTGTGAAATGACACTGAATATATTGTTATTGTTATTATTGTAGTTTAATATAGCACATGTTTATTATTTAATCAAATTGAAATAATATAAATAGTGTATATAGTTTAATTAATTAAAGGCACATTTTTTTTATTGAAATATCAGTACAACACTTTTGTTCAATTTCATGTAATTTAAAGAATGTTTAATTGTATATTCCTTTTTATTAATAAGAAAATATTTTCTTTTCTTACATAAAAACATGATGTTTGAGCTGACGAATTGCACTCAACTGCATGGTATAACACTAAATTATTGAATCATACAAATTTATTCTTACATCATGTACTAGTAACAACTATGGAGAAGTTAGATGAATATTGTTTTAAAATATTAAAATAGAGAATATAAAACTGCCACAAGTTTTGTTGTAATTTTAAATGTGTCATAGAATAATGTTGGAATTTGAAAATTTACTAATTATAAAAAGAGACATTTTTTAAAGATAAATTAAAAATAAAAATGCTTAGATTGAAATGAAGAGAGTAATAAATATATGTGGCCATAGATTCCAAATACTTTTATTAAAATTTATAAAGCAGGAGTCGAAGATTTTTTTTATTCGAAACTTGAAAGACAAAACCCACAAATTATATAGCTTCTGAGAGTTTATTTCAAAAATGGTGAATACCAAAGAGGAAGCTCACTACAACAAATGTGATATTTAGCTACAAAATTATTAGGTACGACACAAAATTCGTCACTAATTATTCATTTTTTGTGATAAATATTTCATTTCGTGTTTAAATGTATGAGCTATATTTTTTTAGTGATAAAACATATAATTTCGTAGCAAAGTTTTGTCCACTAAAGTTTCCCACCAAAAAATAATTTGGCGCCACTTATAAAGTATCATTTCAACTGATGGTAGCCTGATCTGAGGTCAATTTTTGAAAAACAGGTGGCACCCTGAAGTTGATCAAATAAATCATCTATCCTTGGAAGATGATACTTATTCTTGAAGGTAACCTTATTTAATTGACGGTAATCTATACACATCCTAAGGGAACCATCTTTCTTTCTAAAAAACAAGACCGGAGCGCCCCAAGGTGAGACGCTTGGTCAAATGAAACCCTTATCTTGGAGATCTTTCAACTGCTCTTTCAACTCTGCTGGTGCTATTCTGTATGGCGGAATAGAGATATGACGAGTATCCAGAATGATGTCTATACCAAAGTCTATTTCTCTCTCAGGAGGGACTCCGGGTAGATCATCAGGAAAGACTTCTGGAAACTCTTTTACTATAGGAACTGACTGAATGGGAGGTACCTTAACACTTGAGTCATTAACTCGGACTAAGTGATAGATACAACCCTTCGAAACTAACTTTCTTGCCTTAAGGTACGAAATGAAATGACCCTTAGGCACAACTGAACTACTACTCCACTCTATGACTGGCTCATTAGGAATCTGAAACTTGACAACTCGAGTTCTATAATCTATTGATGCATAACAGGCATGAAGCCAGTCCATACCTAGAATGACATTGAAATCTACCATGTCTAATTCAACTAAATCAGCCATGGTGTCTTTGTGATTGATGAAAATGACACAATCACGACAAACTCGCTCAGCTAGAATAGGCTCCCCAACAGGTGTATAAACACAAAAAGGTTCACAAAGTTTCTCAGGGATAACATCAAACTTATTTGCAACATAAGGGGTCACAAAAGATAAACTTGCTCCTGGGTCTAGCAAAGCATAAACATCAAAAGTAAAGACTTTGATCATACCAGTGACAACATCTGGAGAGTTCTCTTGCTCTTGGCGACTGGTGATTGCATAAAGGCGGTTTGCTCCTCCGCCAGTACCAGAAATAGCTCCTCTAGGTGCAGCCCTGTCTGGTGGAGCAACTGATGAAGACTGGGCTCTATTGCCTGGACTTCCACTACCTGGCTTATTTTTAGGACACTCTTTCAAGAAGTGTCCCTCTTGTCCACACTTGAAATAACCTGTCAAGCCGTCACGACACTTACTTGGGTAGGTTCTCCCACACTTAGCACATGCAGGAGCCCAACTACCTCCTTGTGCCACACTACCCTGGGACTACTTTAGATCTAAAGTTCTGCGAATTCTGACCATAACATTCGCCTTTGTTTCGAGGAGCAGGTGCATTAACAGATGATGGAGCAGGCCCTTTTTGCTTCTGCTGAAAGGACGAACGATTCACATTGCCTTTCTGCTGCCCAGACTTATTTCCTGTCTTTGCTTTCTTACTTCTGAACTCTTTCTTGTCTCTCACCTTCTCTTCCTCAACCTGCTACACATAAACCATCAACCTTGATATGTCTATTTCACCTATCAGCATCACTGCCCTGCCCTCTTTGCTTGACAGACGACCCAAGCCAGCAATAAACAAGATCATTCTGCTCCTCATGTCCTTAACCATTTCAAGAGCATAGCGAGACAACTGGGTGAACTTCAACCCATACTCATGCACACTCAAGAAATCCTGTTTCAGTGTAAGAAACTCTCGTACCTTAGCCTCCTTCAGTTCTCGGGGAAAGAAACGCCCCAAGAAGGCTTCTTCGAAAAAGCCCAACTAGCAGGTGGTGCATCCTCAGGTCTACCCCCCTTCCACTGATCGAACCATGTTCTAGCAACATCCTTCAGTTGATATGCAGCTAGTTCAACCCTTCTTGCGTCAGCAACATGCATCACCTCAAAAACCTTCTTCAGTTCCTCAACAAAATTTCCAGGATCTTCAGTAGTTACCGAACCAGTGAAACTTGGAGGATTCATTCTCAAGAATTCGCGAATCCTCGAAGTGTCAGCCTCATCTTGCCTTGGTCCTCTTGGCTGCCCAACCTGGTTAGTCACAGCTTGGCTCAGCATCCGGATAGCCTCACAGAATTCAGCATTAGTGACCTCGCCCTGAGGTTGCACGTTTGGTGCATTAGGTACCCTTTTATCTTGTGGTTCAACATTTCTCCTAGCTGGACGACCTCGTGCTGCTCTCGTGGAGGCATGGTTATCTGAAACACGCACAAACACGAATTAGAGGGAAACCTTTAGAGATAAACTCTAACGCACAAGATGGATATGAAGAAAGTGAAGAATTTTCTAAATGTTGCAGCCTCCTAATTATAGATGTGGCGCGCTTCACACCGATAATTAGGACTCTACAGACACAGCTTCATAGACTCCCTAGGACTCTTGAACTCTATGCTCTGATACCAAGTTTGTCACCCTCGAGCCTACATTCGGGCTTACTTAACCCAGCGGAAGACTTAACTCAATAGAATAAACTCAATGCAATAGTTTAAATGATAACATCTTAGCCAAAATGACAACTTATGTCTCAAAGATGAGAGACTCAATACTAACTGTCTGACTGTCTATGAAGCCTCTATAATACCGAGATGGATGTTGGGACAGACCCCACGACATCTTAATAAAGCAAAACTAGTAAAGCGAAATAACAGTCTTTCAAAGTGCAAAGAGGCTCACCACTGACTCTGGAGTGCTCAACTGGATCAACGGCGTGCTAGATGCTGATCTTGGTTACCTGTGTCTGCATCATAATAAAATGCAGGTCAACTGGCATCAGTACATTGAATGTACAAGTATGCGAATTGGAAAGCTAAGCAACAACTTAAGCTTGAAAGGAGTACAAAGGAACACTTACCTTGGCTCTGTTTAACTCATGAACAACTGAACAGTGTAAACAACTTAGTTTATTAAAGCTTGTAAAACAGAGTAAACAACTTAGTTTGTTAAAGATAAAGCAATAACAAACTCAACTTTACTTAAATATAAAAGTAATATAACTTTTGTGGGAGATTCTCTAACTGACAACCACCACTATGAGCCTAAGTGGTGATACAACGTCTTGCCCACGCTACCAGAACTGTCTTATACTTTGCCGTCATATAGAACGCTTAACTTAGTGGATCCACTAGTCTATGCTAAAAGCATCTTAAGGATTCATCTAAAAAGTATGATCCTTTACTACCCATGATGGCTACATGGTTTATGGAGCTTGAGTTAATATGAACTCGCATCCCCATATCGGTGCTTAATACTACTCCCAAAATATACTTAGCTCATATGTTTGTGAAAACAAAACTCTTTCTTTGAATTGAGATAATTACTCAAAACTTAGCTTAAAACCTCTCTTGGAATCGATGTTCCTTTTCTTGCTCAAATGCGAAAACATTTATAAACTCTTTGGGAATACTTAGTCCCTTTATAGCTTTTTTGAGAAATGAACTCAACTCTTTACTCTTTGCTTAACTTGAAACTTGAGCCTTAAAACGAAGTTAAAACGTTTGTTAAAGACTCTTGAAAACTTTAAGAAACGTGGCTTTGACTTGCTTCTTAACTTCTAGACTTTGACTCTTAACTTCTTTGACTTTGATCTTAACTTTCCTTGAATTGGATTATGGATTCAAGGTTCATGATCTCATGTTTATGGATGATTCCATGATGTTTAGATATACCTTAAAGTGTTGGAAACAACTAGAAAACATAGGTACATCGCTTAGGAACAAGTACGAAAAGGTAGGGAACGAATGGGGAGAACTGGCGTCCCTGGTGCTCTGAGAGGTGCGGGGCGCCAGCCCTCAAACTTCAGAGAGGTCTGGCTGGCGCGACACACCAGAGGCCAAACGTCAGAGAAGTTTTTGTGGCGCTCTGGTAGGCGTGGCGTCCCAGCCCTTTTGCCCAGCGACTTTCGACTTTTCTCTTCCGTTTTTCCTCTCTAAACCTCCCTAACTTCCATAGTTCCTTTCCCAAACACTTAGGATCAATTGTACCCTCAATATACAACCAATCTAACTTGAAAAACAACTCAAAAACATGAACCAACTCACCCCCAAGCATCAACAAGTCAACCAACAAGAATTCTACAATTTGTTCTTCAAGAACCTTACTTCTTCAACATGTAAACAACTCAAAACAATTGGATTGAAACAAGTTGGTGTGTGGGTGAACTAACCCAACACAAAAAATATCTCACATACCTTAATAGGGATCACCCCCGACGAATTCCACTCGCAAGCTTGGATGATCTTGACGAATTCATTTTTTCTCCCTTTCTTTCTTCTTTTCTCTCTTCTCCAAGCCCTAAGCGTATTTCTCAATTCTCCAAACTGACTAAGTCATGTTTTTACCACCAATAAATCCCTAAAATCAAATTAGGAAATTAATTAGAGAAAAGACTACTTTGCCCTTCCCTAAATTCGGATTGGGACTTTCCTCAATCCAACAACCCAACTTCCGAAAGGCATATCTCACTCATACGATGTCGAAATCGTGCAATCTTGGCGGCGTTGGAAAGATCTATCCAAGGGATTTACAACCATATCCAGAGCTGGTCCTAACTCTTCCTGAGCTAGGAGTTATGGCCGTTTGAAAATGGTCAAAACTCACTTTCTTAACTTAGACAATTTCCAGATTTCCTTATTCTTTCCAAAATTAATATTTTCCTATTTTTGAACTCTTTATAGTTGTTTCTAGGTGCGAGATGTTACACATATCTCAACAACAACACTCTAATAATCACATATTCTAAACGACAAACTCAATATTCATCAATCACAACCTCCACAACTACAACCTGCACAAAACCAGCCCAGCCTAACAGTTCACAATTCACATAGCACACAGCTCAACAACAATACTGTAACAACTACATATCTTCAACAACAAGCTCAATATTCATCAATCGCCAGTTTCACAGAAACGTATTCACAAGATCAACAACACACAAAATCAAGTTCACTAATAATAAAGATGTGTAATGCAATGAAATACAATGTCAAGTATAGTGATGCATGTCTAACCTAGTAATACATACATGCTGTCTCTCAGTCCGGGACCCATGGGGACATATCTGTCCATGCATCCGTTGCGGCGCGCGATACGTCCCTCGATAATAAAATCTATCGCGGCGTGCAATACGTCCCTCAAAATATAGTATCTGTCGCGGCGCGCGACACGTCCCTCGAAATGGTACATCCTCTTTAATTTCTTACTCTTTCTCAATTCACATAACAGTTGTCACAATCATGTCTCAGAACAATGCAAATGACATGTTCACACAAATAATGAGGAGATGACTATTTTCATAATAATGCACAATTCACAACAACACAATGATTCAACAAGTCTTTCAAACCATTCTCAACACATCACACAC
Organism: Solanum stenotomum; assembly: GCF_019186545.1. Taxonomy (NCBI): domain Eukaryota; kingdom Viridiplantae; phylum Streptophyta; class Magnoliopsida; order Solanales; family Solanaceae; genus Solanum; species Solanum stenotomum. The sequence goes on along the minus strand of NW_026027418.1, from coordinate 118,467 downwards.
CAACAATTAATCACATTGTCTTTTATTACCCCTTTTTCATCATTAGCATTAATCAATATGGACAAGTCAACCCATCACCAAGTTTCATTACCCCCAAACACATATTACAAGGAAATACATGAATTTCATACACTTAACAAGGGTTTAGAAATCCATTTGCCTCAAATAATTGAACAATCACTCCGGGACTTGAGTCTTCCCCTCTCATTGGGCTTCCAAATCAATGCAATCTAATCAAATAAATAACCACAATAAGATTCCAAAACTAACAACACCCGTATTACTATAGTTTTACCCCAGACCAAAAAACTTACACAAACCTAAAATCAAGTTCCTAAAATTTTTTTATGCCAATTAACATGTCAATTCTTATATTTTCAAATTTGAAGTCTAGGGTTAAATTTCCATTCTCCAATACCATAAATCTAATGGTATTTATATAATATAGTACACCATATATTTATGCGCATATACCAATTTTTAATTACATACTCCAATATTGTCAAAACTTAAATTTTTATACGGTAATCCTAAGTAAAGAAAAAGAAGAGAATCAAATTTATGGTAAAGTTACAAATCAGTAACTTAAACTTGAGAAAACAATTCGTTGAACCACCCATCATATCCCTCTAATCATAACTCAATGATTACAAATTATTATCCTATTATCCCTCATTAAAAGCTTTCCCCCCAAAGCTTTATAAGCCCACTAACAGAAAGTGTAATTTCATTCCAATTTTTCATTCTGGTTCATTTATTTTCTCCCCCCAATAATAATAATAATAATAATAATAATAATAGACAATCAACATACACAATATAAGATTAGGCGTGAAGGATGGATTTACCTGAGTCACTATCATTCTTCTTTCGTTTGTGGATTTTCTCGCCGCAATGGCTTGTGTTACAGTTAAAAATAAACATCTTGTTTAACTTATTCCAACAAATGGGTCAAACGGTATAGGTATTAAGAATGTGAATTTTTTTCAAAATGTCAATATTTTAACATTTAATAGGACTCATTGTCAATATTTTCAATATTTAGTAAAAATGTCAGAATTTTAGTTTAATATGTATCTTATTTAAGTTTTTATTATTTGTTTTATTTAAAGAATACAATTATTAAATAATAGAAAGGAGAAATTTAGGGGAGAGAAATTTTTTAAAAAGGAACAATGGCTTAAAAGTCTCATCAGTTACAAAAATTCAAAACTAAATACAAATTCAAAAAAAAAAAAAAAAACACAAAGAACTCATCCCACTTGTTCATCAAATTTTTAATATCGATTTTTAAATTTTCATTGATGATACTCAATTTCTGTTGAAATGAATTTGATTAAATCGCATTTTTTTTATATCCAACCATGGCTTCAACGGATCAGATTTTAGAACCAAAATCGACTTTCGTGAAGTAGAAGAAAAAAAGAGAGAATCAGAGAAGAAGGTTGCAAAGAATGAGAAAATGGAGAAGAAGGTTGCAAAAATTGTATTCATATTAATTTTTGTTTGTCCGTTGTTTTTCTTTTACTCAACATTTATATTTTTATTAAGAACATTATAATTTTTTTTAAGTTTGTAGTCATTCTAGTTGGTATGCCAAATTGATTTGTATTTCTTAAACATAGATGTATCATATTTATTTCACAGTCAATTTGTATTTTTTTTAGAATATTGTATCATTAATTCCTCAACAGATTGTATTATTTTTATTATGTATGCTATTCTTTTATCAAAATCTTGTATCTTTCTTTAAACGTATTCATATGTAATGATTAGATTATATTGTGATACAATGAATAATATTTTTGTAATACGAATAAAAGAAAATTATATTTGGCAGTTATGTAATATAATTTTGATCACTGGAATACAATTTTTAGTTTTCACTATGAAAGTAAAATACCAATTTTAATTTGAATGGTAAAGTGAACACATAAAATACAAAAGTTGTTGATATACATTTATGATGAAAACATAATACAAAGAAATACAGACTTGTTGTCATTGAAATTGAGATTGAAATACAAAATGAGCACAATAAATACTCACATCAATTGAAATACAAAATTGACTTTGTTGGTATGTCATTATGATGAACACAAAAAAAAAATACAAACTTTTCTGAATACAATGTGAGATTTAAATACAAAATGATCACAGTAAAATACGCACCACAATATGATATTCAATTTTAATTTGAATGGTAAAGTGAGCACATAAATATAAAAGTTGTTGGTATACAATTATGATGAAAACATAATAAAAAAGAAATATGTTGTCATTGAAAATTGAGATTGAAATACAAAATGAGCCCAATAAATACTCATTTCAATTGAAATACAAATGAGACTTTGTTGGTATATCATTATGGTGAATACAAAAAAAAAAAAAAAAAAAGTAGAACTTGTTTGTAGATAAAGTGATATTGAAATACAAAATAAGCAAATTAAAATACAAAATTGTCGTCATTGTGTTCTAAGTAGAAAATTGTGATTTTGAAAAATAGAAAATTGTTGATTAAGTTGGATACCTCTAGTAATTCTCTTAGATTCTGCCATTGAAGTGTGATTTAAAGTTTATCAAATCCTAAACGTAATTTCAACTACAGACAATAATTTTAAACAAAAATAAAATCATAAAATAAATCTTCAAAAACGAATAAAGATGCATACCTCAATAAAAGGGATTGTGTGAATATCTTTATAAATATATTTTTCAATTTCTGAAAAAAAAAAAAAAGGAAGAGAGGCGGATTTTGAAATGGAGAAGAATTGGAAGATGTAAATATGTTGCAAAAAAAAAAAAAGAAGAAAAAAAGAAGAAGATGAAAATATGAGAGAGAGAGAGAAAATATTTCCTTTATTTTAAACGCATGATAGAGGATTAATTGGGAAATGTGTAATTAAGGTAAGATAAAATAGGAAGTAAATTAGGATACACAAGCTTTTCTAAAATAATGACATTTTGACATTTTTACTAATACTTATAAAGTATGAAGGTTTCTCTTATTATATAAGAGGGGGTTTATGATGGGACATTGTAATGTCCAATCATAAACTCCCTATATAATATAATAAGTCATTTTTTCTTCTATATAATATATATTTATTTTTCTACTATAAGGGAGTTTATATAATATATAATAATATAATATAATAAATCATTTACAAATGACTTAAAATATTTCATATTTAAAGGATATATAATAAAATAGGTTCACTCTCAAAATTCTATCCGGGTCACATATATTGGGATAGAAAAAATAACATATATCAATTTAAAATTACCAAAAAAGTATTATAAATAATAATAATTAACAACTTAAAATATCTTAAAGACATTTTAAAAGGGTTAATTTTGTAATTGTAATTTCTACTATATAATAAAAGGGAGTTTATATAATATATATTCTACTATTATATAATATCATAATAAAACCCCTTTTATTATATAGTAGAAATAAATATAATATATATATATATATATAATAATACTAATATAATATAATAAATCATTTACAAATGACTTAAAATATTTAATATTTAAAAGATATATAATAAAATAGGTTGACTCTCAAAATTCTATCCGGGTCACATATATTGGGACAGAAAAAATAACATATATCATTTCAAAATTACCAAAAAAGTATTATAAATAATAATAATTAACAACTTCAAATATCTAAAAGACATTTTAAAAGGGTTAATTTTGTAAGTTTATCCATATCACATAAATTAGGACAAAGTAACCAGCAATGTAAGTTATTTGAAAGTTACATAAAAATATTATAAATCACAATAATTAATAACTTAGAACATTTTATTTTAAAATGCAAATTTGGATGACTCTTCAAATTTCATTTGTGTCACATAAATTGAGACAACAAAAATAACATATATTGCGTCCATTTTAATTTATTTGTCTTAATTTTTTTTATATTTAAAAATTGCGTAAAAATACTATAAATCATGATAATTGACAACATAAAATATTTCAAAAATAAATACATATAAAAAAATTCGATTAATTCTTGAAATTAATCTATCGTTAAAAATTATGTATAAAATACAATAAATCGTGATTTTGATCACTTAAAATATTTATTAAAAAAACAGAAAAAATAAATTGACCGATTCTTAAAATTAATCTATCAATGTCACATAAAATGAGACAAAAGTAGTAATATGTATTGTTTAATGTGAAATTATTGAAAACTACGTAAAATGTATTATAAATGTTAACAATTAACAACATTTGATTGAATCTTGAAATTTTATCAATGCTACATATATTCAGACAAGTGGAGTAATATATATTAAGTATTTAAAAATTACGTACAACCATATTGCTTTCTGTAGGCTTCGAATTATCGTGGTCATTTTTTAGGCTGATACAAGTTTTGTATTTTTTTTTAATATTATAAATCGCAATAATTAATAATTTAAAATATTTTAAAAAATATATTAAAAATTTAGTTGGTTTCGGGAATTTTATTTATACTATATAAAATGGGACAAAGGAAGCAACATATATCATTTACAAATGACTTAAAAAGCATTAAAAATTACAATAATTACCAATTTAAAATATTTAAAAATTATATAATAAAATAGGTTCACTCTCAGAATTCTTTCAGGCTCACATATATTAGGACAGAAAAAATAACACATATCATTTTAAAATTACCAAAAAAGTATTATAAATAATAATAATTAACAACTTAAAATATCTGAAAGACATTTTAAAAGGGTTAATTTTGTAATTTTATCCATATCACATAAATTAGGACAAAGTGACCAGTAATGTTGGTTATTTGAAAGGTACATCAAAATATTATAAATCACAATAATTAATAACTTAAAACATTATTTTAAAAAAATTAAAATTTGGATGACTCTCCAAATTTTATTTGTGTGACATAAATTGAGACAACAAAAATAACATATATTGGATCCATTTTAATTTATTTGTCTTATTTTTTTTTGGGTTTTTTATATTTAAAAAATGTGTAAAAATACTATAAATCATGATAATTGACAACATAAAATATTTCAAAATTGTTGTATGTGGATAGTCTTATTGTACCTTGAATAGCGTCAAATAAAGTACAAGTTTGTGATAAAAAAACTTATTCCTTTATCCACACAAACAATCGCTTCAAAATCTCCGTTATTAGCCCCAAAACATACCATTTATATTATTGGGCCCGTGCCCTTGCATAGCACGGGCAACATTACCTAGTTTTACTAATAAGTTAGACTTTTTGACTAATTTGCTAATTTTTCCTTAAGAATTTTATGGACTTGGCCCATCAACCACCAATTAAATTAATTAATTAAAAGAAAGCCCGTTAATTAAATTACGTAGTTATGCTAATAATTTATAATTTTCATTTAAAATTTACCAAAAGGGTCTTTTATGAAAGAGAAAGGACTAGTTCTCAAAATGACTTAACGGGTCATTACATAAAGTTCAAGTTGAGTAAAGAGTAAAGATTGAAGTTCATTTCTTTAGAAGTATATGAGGACTATGTATTCCCAAAGATTTTAAAATATTTTCACATTTAAACAAGAGAAGGAAACCTTGATTTCCAAAGAGCATTTGTCTAGTTTTCAGAAAAGAGTAAACGCTTTCACAATTAAGCAAGAGGGAAAACTTTGATTTCCAAGATAGCTTTGAGCTAAGTTTTTGAGCAATTATCTCAAATCACAGAAAGAAGTATGTTTTTAAACATAAGAGCTAGTATCATATTTTGCGAGTAGTATTGAGCATCGATATGAGGGAGAGTTCAGACAACTTACATCCCCATAAACCATGTAGCCATCATAGTTAGAAAAGGGTCATATTTTTTTGATGATTCATTAGTGCTTTTTTAGCATAGACTAGTGGATCCACTTAGTAGTTCAGGTTCTATACCCTCGGTAAGGTATAGGACGGCCCTGGCAGTGTGAGGTAAAACGCAATATCATCATAATAGCTCTTAAGTGATGGTTGTCGGGTGAGAGAAACTCCCACAACAATATTATTTTGTATTTTTATATACATCTCAGAGTTGTAATGTATCTTTGCATACACATCAGAGTTACTATTGTATTTCTAAATACTCAGAGTTGATATCTATATTTTAAAAGCTTTTCTTTATATTGCATTTATATTATTGCTTTATATTGAAATAAGTTAAGTTCAATTCAGTTGAGTTGAGACCAGGTTTGTTCTTTCAGTTCCTTTCAAGCTTATGTCTTGTTTTATAATTTCCCTCGCATACTCGTACATTCAATGTACTGATGCCATTTGACCTGCATCTTTTAATGATGCAGACACAGGTAACCAGGATTAGCATCCAGCGCATCGTTGATTCTAGTTGATCTCCAAAGTTTGTTGGTGAGCCTCCTTCCTTCCGGAGGATCCTTTTTATTACTTTCAGTATTAGCTAGTTCATTAGGATGTCGTGGGTCTTGTCCCGACATCCATCTCAGATAGACAATTAGATGTTAGTTCATTCGTCATTATCTTGTTATTGGCTTATGTTCAGATTTAAGTTTCCACTTTGGCTAAGTTAAATGTTTATTTCTGAAACATTATGGGTTTAGTTTTGAGGCTTTTGAGTTATCTTGTATTTGGGTTATCTTCTTAATGCTTAAAATTTTGAACTTTTTAAAATTTTGTTTACCTTAGTTCATTGTTTTTTTGGTCTTTTATTTCTATTGATTTTATTTACATTTTTTATTTTCTCTGTCTTCCTTTTGATTTACTTTAAAATTTAATTATAATAGTCTTATATTTAAAATAAGTTAGTTTCAAACGGATATTAAAGCAAGTAAAGAAATTAAATAAATAAAAAAACGTTAAAATTAAAGGATACTTTTTATTTTATTTTTTTAAAAAATAAATATAATTTTCTAAAAATAATTAAAAGTGAAAAGATAAGAAATTAATGAAAGAAAAAATTAAAATTTTAAATTGAGGAAGAAATTAAAATAATTATTTGAGAAACTAAGAAAATTATTTCATTATGAATAATTTCGAAGAAATTCACTATTTTTTCTGAAACGAAAAACAAACTCTTAAAAAAAACTAATTGATTGCTAGCTATTCTATTAAAGTCATCTATCCATGAATGATTTAGCACTTGCTATGACCAAATAAAATCTCATTAGCAAAAGCCTTGAGATTCACACTTGATGTATCATTTTCCTTCATAGCTTCCTTAGCTAAATCACTCCATTTCTTAGCATTTCTTCTCAATTCTTCCCCTTCTTCGCCGTCTCCCATCGCAATCATGATACATTTACTGAATTCAACTCTTTCAACAACATCTTTTTCACTGACATTAACTCTAACACCATTCCTCCAAATATCTTGAATAAGTTTTGCATTACAGACTTGATCGTTCCAAAGTGAACATGCCACGATAGGTACCTTAATGCTATGCTCTCTAAAGTTGAATTCCATTCACAGGTTAAAAAACAACCAACATAAGGGTGTTTTAGAGCATCCACTTGCTAGAACCAACTCACTATCTTCCCCTGCTTTTCAAGTTTGTCTTTGCAACTCAACTTGTCCTCCATCTTATACCCGTCTTTTCCTTCCCTAATCACCCACAAAAATGGCCTCCACATTTCAGCAATCCGTGAGCAATCTCCTCCATCAATTGACTTGATATTTCGGAGTAACTATCAAAAGCTATGTAGATAACTGATCCCTTGTCCATTGAGTTCAACCAATCCATATAATTCTTCGAACTAATCTCAATCATATCAGCTCAAAAAGTAATATCATTAAGAAATATTGAAGGAATTGAAGTCCTAATTCCCACCATAGTCGCATGCTTTAAAATTTTCAAAGCATCAAAAGTGTTCACAAGAACTCTTGGATTTTTTTCACTACTCAACATTTCTGTCACGCCCTGAGCCTACACCCTGGGCGGGACCGGCACCCGGAGACCATTTCTGGCCCCAAGCGAACCCTTGGCCTGGCTTTCTTAACTCAGCGGAAACCTAACCCAACAGAATAACTTAATGCAATGCAATATTACAAAACAACTTAACTTATAAAATATGGCCATAAAGGCAACTCGAATCTCAAAATAGAATATTTACATATATACATAGATGAGAGACTCAAAACTAACTGACTGACTGTCTGTCTATGAAGCCTCTAAAATACTGAGATGGATGTTGGGACAGACCTCGCAACATCCTAATAAAACAAAAACAAAGAACACAAAATAATTGAGTCCTCCGGAATGCAAGGAGGCTCACCACTGACTCTGGAGTGCTCAGTTGGATCAACGACATGCAGGATGCTGATCCGGGGTACCTGTATCTGCATCATAAGACGATGCAGGCCAACTGGCATCAGTACATGGAATGTACGAGTATGCGAGCTGGAAAACTAAGCAACATAGGCTAGAAGGAAATTTGGAAGAAACTGAAAAGTTTACCTTGCTCAACTCAACTCAACCTGACTGACTTCTTTCAATATAAGGCAATTTAAAACAAGTGCGATATAAAGAAAGACTGTTTAAAACATGCTATAAACTCTGTGTGTATACAA
>NW_026027418.1:61860-109519 GCF_019186545.1 Solanum stenotomum | reverse complement strand
AATTTGGTGCTCGATACTACTCCTAAAAATGTACTGGCTCTTATGTTTTTAAAACATATGTCTTCCTGTTGATTGAGATAATTACTCAAAAAAAACTATCCCGAAGACTCTTTGGAAATCTTAGTTTCCAACCTTGTTTAGATGTAAAGACATTTCTTTAAAACTTCTTTGGGAATACATAGTTCCCTAATAACTTTGAGAAATGAACTCAACTTTAAACTCTTGACTCTTTAATCTTTACTTGACTTGCAACTTGAGCCTTAGAATAAAGTTAAAACGTTCAATAAAGACTCTTGAAAAGCTTGGAGGACTTGCTGGAACTAACTTCTTAACTTCTAAGCTTGACTTCTAATTTCACTTGACTTCTAACTCGACTTGACTTGAAAACTAACTTCACTTGACTTGGAAACTAACTTCACTTGAATTGGAAACTAACTTCACTTGACTTCTAACTTTACTTGACTTGGAACTAACTCTCCTTAAATTGGATTACGAATTCAAGGGTAATGATTAGTGTTTGGAAGGACCCCATGATGTTTAGGAATAATTTAGGACAACTAAACTTAAGAAGAATTACGAATTTAAATTCTGAAAACAGGGCAGATTTTGTTCGCAGAGGGAACACAGCTGCAACACAGACTTGTTTCCCTGAAAGCAGCCTTCCTTTTCTCCTTCATGATGCCAACTCTAACCCTCTTAACTTCAAAGGTTCTTTTCCCAAACACTTGGGGTCATAAACCCCTCAACCTACAGTGGATTCCACTCAAAACACAACCAAATCCTGTCCCAAATCAGCAAGAACTTCAACAACACAACTAACAACTTCAACAACATAAATCTTTTTCTTGGAATTAAAAACGAGTTAGTGTGTGGGGGTATGAACCAACCAACACTAAGGATCATAAAATCCCTCAACATACAAGAGATTACAACTCAAATACACAACCCAATTATGTCCCACAACCAACAATAACTTTAACAACACAACTAACAACAACTAACAACTTCAACAACAATTCCAATCTTTTCTCAAATCATAAAAATGAGCTTAGTGTGTGGGGGGAAAGGACCACCCAACACTAAGAACTCACATACCTTGATAGGGATCACCCCCGACGAAAATCCACAATGATCTTGAAGAATCTTTGCTTGATCTCCCATTTCTCCTCTTCTTCTCTTCTTCACTCTCAAGAACCTTAACTCTTTACTCTTCAAAAAAAATGAGACAAACTGATATAAAATTAGTCTAACACTTTAATATAACCAAAACAATTGATTTGTGAAAAGACCAAAATGCCCTTAAATTTCCGGACGGACTCCCTGCCAAATGCCCAACTTTCAAAGGGCATAACTCACTCATACAAACTCGGAATTGAGCAAACTCGGTGGCGTTGGAAAGATCGTTCCAAGGGCTTTCCAAAAATAACTGGAACTACTCCTAGATCATCCTGAGCTAGGAGTTATGACTGCTCAAAGTTGACCAAAAACTCACTGATTTCCACACTTAGCCAAATTTCCAGATTTTGAATTTAGCCAAATTTCCAGATTCTGGACTTTTACAAAAGTGACTACTTCAAATTTCAAGCTTCTTCATGTTCATTTTAAATTGTCGGATGTTACAATTTCAATTTGTCTTTTAATAGACTTAACTGCCCGATTGGAACTCTCCACGTCATCAAACACAAAAGAAGGAAAATCAATTGGACAAAGTGGGGGCAATCCTGGTAACTCTATTATTCTGTCCTTAGCATCATAGTTTTTGAAATAATCAGAATAGTTCGTAAATCTATAATAGTAAACATCAAAAACTGTGGCAGGTTGGATCCAAAATAATGTAGATGGGATATTAATTTTTTTGGCCACTAAACCAACCCATTCCATGATAATAGTATATATGACTTGTGAAAAAGGGGTACCATTTTTTGCATTTGATTGGATGAAATTGAAAATGAATTTTCATCCGCGGGACTTTACAGAAGAATAGAACAAATGAAACTCATCAATTGAACTTAACTGGAATTTGCCATCAGAGAAAGCAGCAAAGCTTAATCCTTCAACATTTGGAAGTTTTTTTATTTTACTGAAAGTCGATAGGCTCGTGGTTAAAGTGACTCTAATGCCTAAATTGATTAATTGTTAGGAAAATTGAAGACATGGATTAATTTGGCCTTGGCCTGGAAATAGTGCTATAAGAACACGAGACCTTTCATTCTTCAAATTTTTCATGTTTTGGTTGGTGAAAAGAGAAGTATCCATGAAGGAGAATGAAGATTTTAGGCAAAAGAACTTTATTAATGAATAAAGTGTTTTTGAACTGGCTTGATTACGACTGATTAAGGTCACACATATTTATACTAGTAAATAGATGGTTCTAGATGTAAAAACAAATATAGAAAATTTATCATATTATTTTAATATTTACCTTAATTATTAAGTTTTGAGATTTATATGAATATTTATTAAATAAAAAAATATCAAAAGATATTTTAATCAAACTTTCTAGAAGTCCAGAAGTATCTGGATTTATTGTTGTTCCAAAAATAAGCTTTATTATTCAGCAAAAAATAAAACAAGAAATGCATGAATACTTTAGATTAAGTAACAAAAATAATAGAATGATAGCAATTAGTATATTTTATTACCAGATATAACGTTTGCTGACAATTTAGAGATACAAAAGCATGATATTTTTATTTTTTCAAGAATCATCATTATTATTCTTTAAAAAAACGTGAGAAATGCATGAGTATTTTAGTCTAAAAAAGCATAATGATAGCAAGTAGTATGCTTTATTATCAGATATAACGTGTGCTAACAAATTAGAGATACAAAAGCATGACATGTTTGTTGTTTCGAGAATTATCATTATTATTCAGTAAAAAACACAAGAAATACATGAATACTTTAGTCTAAAAAATAGAAGAAAAAAAATGATAGCAACTAGAATTTTTTATTAGTCATCTTTATCAATCAATAAAAAATGACGAACGAAAGGCATGAGTATATACTACTTTAAACTAAGAAACAATAAAATATAATAATAGTAAGTAGTATGTTTTATCATTAGATATATTATGTGCTAACAAATTAAAGATTCAAAAGCATGACATATGTACATATTCGACTGTAAATTATTATTTTTCAAAAAATAATCAGAAACATGATAACGTAATTTAAAATTAGAATATAAAAAAATAAGCACATGATGAAAAAAAACTCAACATATTTTTTCAATAAGGAGTGTAAATTTTTTTTTATTGCCTTCAAGGGTTCATTAATTTGAAATAATCAAACAAGGAAATGTCAACTACTCATTTTTCCTATGTAATCTAAGGAAACAAAACATTCAAGCTATGAGTCATATTGATGTTTCACTAAACATTCAAAAGTTTTAAAAAATTTCATAATTTCTAGAACCCTCATATGTCAGGTTGATTCTTTTTCTTGTTCCAAATACATGAAATTATAATTTAGGCCAAAAGTACTCAAAAATAGTATTTTTGTCTTCTCTGATGTTGAAATATGTTTGAGAAGAGGTAAGTATGTTTCCTTGTTATCAAGTTCAAGCTTATGCTATGCTTTAGAATTCTCTTTACATGTTCGTACATTCCACGTATTGAGTCATTTGGCCTGCATCCTTTCATGATGCAGATACATGTATTCAGGATCATCAACAACAACTTTGTTGATACCACATGGAGTTCGAGTTAGCTATGGTGAGCCTCCTTGCTTCCGGAGGAGTTCATTTACTTTTCAATTTTGTTAGGATGCCGTGGGTCTTGTCCCGACTTCTATCTTTGTCAGTTAGAGGCTTCATAGATAGACAGTAGAGTTTTAGAAGCCTGTTCATTTATTTTGTTAAATGTTTTAAATACTTAAGTTGCCCATTTTGGAGCGAGTTGAATATATTATATTATTCAGAGTTTTTCATTTGAGTTAAAGCTTTGTAATTGAGTTTCATGAATTTTTATTCAGTTTTTAAGCTTTGTATGCTTAAGTTAGTCTTCCGCTTGTAGTCAGCCAGGATGAGGGTTCGCTTGGAGACTAGCAATGGTTCTTGACTACCGGCCACGTCTAGGGTGTAGGCTCGGGTTGTGACATTTTTCTAGATTGGTCAAATATCTATTTTCAAGACTAATTAACTATCAAAAGTTATAATAGGGAGAATATTGCAATTTATACATTGATTTTATGAAATGACAAGTAATATTACTCCCTCTGTCCCTAATTACTTGTCCACTTTTGAATTGGCACACCTATTAAGAAATCAATTAATGACATAGTGAGTTTACCATTTTACCCCTATTAATTATGAAGTGGATGAAAAGTTTTGCATTTTTCAAAGTAATTAGTCATTTAATTGAGGGTATAATAGGTAAAAAAAAAATATCCTTTCTTGATTTGTCAAAATGGACAAGTAATTAGGGACAACTATAAAAGGAAAAGTGGACAAGTAATTAGGGACAGAGAGAGTATGAACCAATTATTTATAGTAAGGACACTACGACAAAAATAACTTTAGCGGCAATAAATAGACACATTAATAAAGAGTGTTGAAGTCTTTACCGTCATTAGTCAAGTGTCATTAGACCCAGAACCTCTAAAGGCTCTATGGACATATACAAAGATTGCTAATTGCCGCTAAAAATATATATTTAGCGGCAATTGAGCTATTGCAGTTAATTAATTGTCTTTAAAGATCATTTTTTATGTAGTGTATATAACATATAAAAAAGAACAGAGGAGTATTATTTTAGAAGTTTAAGAAGAACGAATTATTTTCTCTTTTATTTTACACTTAATTTGATTCTTTCTTCTAAAATTAGTGTTACTTTAGCTCATTTCACATTCATTAAGAAAAATTATAAATAAAAGATATAATTTACTAAATTATTTCTATTTATTAGATGCTTTTGAGAATTCAGCGCTATTAAAAAGAAATAATTCTTTTACAATAGTCTAGATCTTTCTCTTTTTTCTTTTAAGAAACAGATAACAGAAGTTAATTATATACAAGCACCACTCGATTAAAACAAAATAACATAATAGGAGTATTACCACAACCTTTTTGAATTTGCTAATTTTTTTTTTTTTTTATAAAACTAGCATAATTGGAAAGTATTCATCTTTTTCTTAATTTTTGGGATGGAGAGAACACGTATTTAGCATGAAAAGAGAAAAACCAAGTTAAAAAATACCCCCCCCCCCTCCTCCCCCTTTTGATGTTTTATCCTATATGTATCACCCAAAGGACTCGAACTCAAGAGTTTTTTTGTTAAGGATGAAAGAGTACTTACTAGCTACTCTATCACAACCCTTGTTGGTCGTATAAATCATTTATCTTAAGAGATGTACAAAGTTTAAAGTGGACAAGTAAAAATGAATGAAGAGGGTAGTAAAGGGAAAATGCAACCTATGCCCGAAATCTCAGAGACACACTTATACTATACTAAGGTCCTATTACCCCCGAACTTATTTTATAAATAATTATCTACCCCTTTTTGGCCTACGTGGCACTATCTTCTGGGTCCAGCGCGTGTTGACAATTTTTGGCATAATACATATATTGGCCCCTAAACTTGGCTTCAAATTTTAACTTTGACCTCCAACTTTCATAATGCACAAATAGGCACTTTAACTATCCAAAACTTAAACAAAAAAACACTTAGATCCTACCTGGCAAAATGCTTGAAATACACTCAAATTAGGCGCGTCAGATGTAAAAATCCAGGGGGTCAACAGTAAAAAAAGCATTGAAAGGACAATTAAACCCTTTTTATATTTTTTTCAACAATTTTCCCCTCTTTTTTGCATTATTTGTTGTTCATTGCAAAATGCAAGTGACATTTAATAAAAAATTTTGTTATTACGAAAAAAAATTATAATGAAGTTTTTTTTTGGCAAGAAGGAAAAAGGAACACGTGTAGTACTAAAATTTTTTTTTGAGATTCAATCAATTTTTTTTATCTTTGAAATATTTCTAGCTGTTAATTAATGTAATTTATAGTACTTTCTAAGAAATGTTCAAATAATATATATTATTTCATTTGTCCGAATTTATGCGTCACCGGTAAAATTTGAAGAGTCAATCAGATCTTTTATATATTTTTATATCTTTTAAATATCTAAGTAATTAATTATCGTGATTTATAATATTTTATACAATTATTTAGTATGGTAAAAGAAATTTAAAAGAAACACGCATCCTTCAATAGTAAAATATGGGTCCCCCTTTTTTTTTATAGGTTAACCTCCTGCCTGTATAGTCTTTTTTTGTCCAGAAGGAAAAAGGAACACGTGTCGACCCCAAGGTCCTCTCTATTCCCGCTTATTATATTATATATACTAGTGATGAAGAGCCCATGCTAATAATTAATTTAAAAGTTAATTTTTAACTGACGTTAAATAAATAGTTTTAAATTTTAAATTTGAATAAATTATATATATTTATATGTAGTAAACGTTCATGTTAACTCTAAAATGAATACATCACTATTAATAAAGCTTGAAGTTTAAAGAAAAATCCTTAAATGACCAAAATAACCCTTAAACTCAATTTTAATCACAGAAAGCATACATGTCCACGGTGTGGTGGCTGATTCATCAACTAATTTTTTGTATGTTTTTTCAAAAATATTTTAGTTGCTAATTTGTTATAATTTATAAAAATCATTAACGCCATTTTCGAATAACTTATAGTATTGTTAACTTTCAATAATATATATTGTTCCATCTATTCAAATTCATGTGTCACCAATAGAATTTCAAGAGTCAACAAAAAATTTTCTAAAAAAAATATATTTTAATTATGATTTATAGTACTTTTAAATATAACGTATAGTGTGTTTGTAGGCTTTTATTAGATTGAAAAAATATTTTAAATTAGTATTATTGTAATTAATAGTGTATATTACGTAATTTTCAAATTTTTAATAAATTTTTTTAAATATTAAGTCTAATAATTTATAGTATCTTAAATGTAATCTTTGAATACACATAAATTAAAAAAAGAAATAAGACAAATAAATTATAAATTGAATAATTGACATTTTCAAATATTAATTTACCACAAAATAAAAGTGAAGGAAGAAGTTGTGAGGCAGAAATAAAGAGAAGGGAATGGAATTAGTGAAGTGGGGTCTATATCCATTAAAAGAGATTGAAATAAATGCATGGCAAATTGAAAAGGTGTCAAATAGATAGGAAAATGGGCCCACATGCATTGAATAGTTGGCAGCCATTGAGTGGGCCACTAATACATGTGGGAGCGTTTGCATTTCACGCTTTTGGCTTCGAAAATCGCGTGTTTATTTATTTAAAGGTAGGATAGTTAAAGTGTCTATTTGTGCATTATGAAAGTTGGAGGTCAAAGTTAAAATTTGAAGCCAAGTTTAGGGGCCAACATATGTATTATGCCACAATTTTTTCAAGCTATCTGGTTGATAGATGTGTGGTAATTAGGTCCTACGTACTAACCCCCACCCTCTGATCTCCTCCAACTTCATGGTTAAAGTCTTACCATTAGATCAAGACCAGTTAAAATTTGAAGTTTATAAGCTTTCTGATTTATTATTGAACACATAATTCGTTTTAGTTATTGATCAGTTTGTAACTAAGTTATTATACATATATAATAAATTTCATGATACATATTACATATACATAATTTAAGTAAAAGTTATTAACTTCGTTTGAAATTTATAACTATTGATCTATAATTTAAGTAAAAGTTATTAACTTCGTTTGAAATTTATGACTATTGATCTAGCTCCGCCTTTGCTTACTATTGTTGGCAATAAGGTAGTAAAAATATTTAGTCGGCCATTAGGATAGTTAGGAGGTTTGGTTTATGTCTTCCTCCTTTGAATTGTTTTGCTATTTTGATGATAAGGGTTGATGTCAATTAGCCCTTCTTCCTTCCTCTATTAATTTTTTGCAAAAAAGTTATGGTGCAGCCAAATGTTTTTTCAGTAATTATTAATAAACACCAGATAATAGCACATAAAAACTTGAATTGATTGATACAAGGGAAAAGGCTCAAATATGCCATCGAACTTTCAGAAAAAGCTCATTTATGCCATCCGTTAAAAGTTTGGCTCATCTATGCCATTAACGTTTAAGAAAAGGCTCATTCATGCCATTATTTTTTAATGGTGGTTTTGCAAAACCATTTTTTACACGTGGCCAATTATAATTCGACCACGTCATTATTTTTTTTCAGAATTTTGATTTTTTATTATAAAAAAAATAATGACGTGGCCGAATTATAATTGGCCACGTGTAAAAAATGGTTTTGCAAAAAATGTTTGTTCAGAATTTTGATTTTTTATTAATGGAAATGAAGAGTTGCTACTTTTATGAAGAGTTGTAACTTTTATGAAAAATTGTAACTTTTCTAAAGAATTGTGACTTTTATGAAAAGTTGT
The DNA here is from genome assembly GCF_019186545.1 of Solanum stenotomum. Lineage (NCBI taxonomy): Eukaryota > Viridiplantae > Streptophyta > Magnoliopsida > Solanales > Solanaceae > Solanum > Solanum stenotomum. The sequence continues at coordinate 101,093 of NW_026027418.1, read as the reverse complement.
GACTTTTATGAAAGGTTGTGACATTTCCGAAAGATTGTGACTTTTCCAAACCTTTTTCGGTAAGGCACAATAAGAACTTTTTTACACTACCCTTTGTTTTCTATAAATTGAGAGATTTCCTCTCATTTTAAGAGAATCAATTTTCTGGACTTCTTCTACTACTAACTCTTGTATTCTAAGTGTACTTTACTATCGTTGAGTGGTTCGATGACACCATGATTTTAGGTACCATTACAGCGCTGAATAAGATCATTCTATCCTAGGAGGATATATTCCATTAACCTGGGGTACTTGAAGGGGATAATTTTCTTAAGGGGACACTGTGCATTCAGTGGGCTCGATTTTCTTCTTTGAGAAAAATATTTTGTATATTGTTTCCAATTTGTTTCTGATTCTATTTTCTCTACTAGTTTTAATTTTTTAGTTTTGAAAATACTCTTTGTTGTTTCTTACCAAGTTCTTCAAAGTTTTGTTCTAAATATCTTAGGAATACAAGATGAACAACACTCACTATTTCAACAACCACTTAGAAGTATTGGAACCATTAATCAATATTTGATTATTGATACGATTATCCACATGATGTACTATTGAGAGAGTCAACAAACAACAAGTTGATTGTGTCTTTAAGGAAGTTTTGTGAATCCGTAAAATCATCTTCTTGGAAAATATTTACGAGGCGTGAAAGATTTAAGGCAAAATCGACGACAAACATTGATACTTGAGTAGCATGTAAATAATCAGTGTTTCCAAATACTGTAACACCCAAAATTTCCTTTTTCCTTCTTAATAATCAGAAAAGTTTGAACTTTGAAGAAAGTTAATTTAATCCTACTTTATAAGAAAATTGAACTTCATAATTAAGTTTTGACAAAATTGTTAGTACTAAGTGCTTTAGAGGTCATTTAACTATAAGAAATATGCAATAAAGTTACAAAGTGTTAGTTTAAAAAAGTAACTCAATTAAAAAAATATCTCTCATAAAATTATTTAATTAAACTTTTCATTAAAAAAAAACTAACATAATTTGTTCATAACATGTAGACATAGATAGACCTCATATTGATTCATGTTTATTAGTGTAAAAATATGACACCTGGCCTAACCCAAAAGCTAGCTCATAAGGGGAGGTTTGTCCAAGTCCATATAAGGATATCAAATTCCCATCCCTTTACCGATGTGTGACATCTTAACACTCCTCCGCATCCAGACTTCAACTGGAGCATGACCACTTCTAAATGGGGGCCATCATCGGTGAACAACAAATTGAGACCCATCTTAACACTCCCCCGCATCCAGATTTCAACTGGAGCATGAACACTTCTAAATGGGGACCATCATCGGTGAACAACAAATTGGGACCCCGCACACCCAGATCTCAACTGGAGCGTGAACACTTCTAAATGGGGGCTCATTATCGGTGAACAACAAATTAGGATGTGCCTAGCTAGTTTTGATACCATTTAAAATATATGACATGGGTCTAACTCAACCCTAAATGATAGCTCATGAGGGGAGGTTTGTCCAAGTCCATATAATAAGGAGACCAAATTTTCATCCCTCTACCGACATGGGACATCTTAACAATTTGATTTCAATTTTTGCTATTTAGGGACAAAGTGCTAGGTTTTATCATTGATTTAATCGAACTAAGGAGTAATTTTTATCTATATTTTCTATTTGTTCTAAGAAATTGTTAACTTTCAAGAACCAAAATCTTTTAAACCATAAGCTTTAGAGTCTTTGCCTCTGTTGCTTACTATGTATGTATACCTTCAAGAGAAGCACGACATTTTCCTCCAATAGAAAGATTATCAAAACATGTGAAATTAGAAATAAGGAAGAACCTATATTTATGGTTAATATATGTTGTCCTTCCTTCAAGAGAGGAAAATCAAATATGATAAAAAAAAAAAAAAAAAATTAGAACAAACAATAACATCAGATAATAGTACACAAAAACTCGAATTGTTTCTTGTTCAATAAAATTATCACGCTGTAAATCAACAAAACTCAAAGTTATGTCTCTTTCACCTTCAAGTTTACCTACTATTATAGCATGGCATACATATCATTTCAAACTGAAAATAAACCAGCTTCAATACAACTTCATATGTTATTGTTACATTTTATTAAAAGAAAATATGAGTGCAAAGACAGCACACCCCCTACCCACCCACCCCAAACACACATAATTGCTTCATATATTATTGTTACATTTTATTAAAAGAAAATATGAGTGCAAAGACAAGACACCCCCTACCCATCCACCCCAAACACACATAATTGCAGTTATCACTTATAAATATTGGAACCATTATTGTTTGCTTAAAACGTACACTCAATGAATAGTTCGATTATCCACATGATGTACTATTAACAGAGCCAACAAACAACAAGGTGATTGTGTCTTTAAGGAAATTTCTTGAATCTGTAAAATCATCCTCTTGGAGAATATTTACGAGGCGTGAAAGATTTAAGGCAGGTTCGAGGACAAACGTTGGTACTTGGGTAGCATGTAAATAATCAGTGTTTATATCTTTCCATGCATTTGCAATTTGCCTTTGAGCCTCAACATATGCCTCTTGTTTTGAAGCTCCATATTCTTTCATGTAACATTCAATGAATGAAGGTCCATGTTCCCTTTGTTGTTCGTGCTGCATGCATCAAATACAATTCAGTATGACGTTTAAATTAAACATCTATTTTTATAAGTTCAAACTATATATATAATATGTTGGTGTATATACTATATATATATATATATATACACTTACTTCATGTCCAATAATATCGTCCTTTAATCTATTGATTAGTAATGTAGCTGGAGCGATCAAAGACTCATTTATCATCCATTCGAAAGTCTCGTTGGATATAAATTTGTCCGCAACAGTCAAACAAGTAATCAAAAGCAATTGAACGGCAACAGTTAGAGTAGCGTTTTTCATATATTCCTCGCATTTTGGAATAATATCATCTCTCAACCATTCTGCTTCCTTAAGATAACTTCTGATCCACTTATTTATCTAAAAAAATAAATAAATATATTGATTAGAAGCATTAATTATTTGTAATCATCAGTGATATCAATCTCCGGTTTAATTGATTGATGGGACCACTTACCTCAATTTTTGCATAGTAGACATAGTCTGTTTTACCATCTTTGGTCAATTCTTTTTCCATTTCATCAAAGCAATCTAAAAAGACTTGATAAAGTGGTCTCATATAGGGCGATATCGAATCCATAGCACTAATATCACATCTGCACATGCATAAATTTATAACACATATTTCTTACTCAAAATGTAACAACATTATATTGTAAAGAGTTAAAGTAATTAGGTTTTACCTCTCGACTGCATCGGTGTAAGGCACAAGTTCGTCATAAGTTGCATAAGCATCATAGAGATCATCAGTAATGGTAATGATAACGAGTAATTTTGTTATCGTCCTTCTTGCATTTCCATATTGTGGCCCAAAATACACCCCCATAGCCCAAAAATAACATTCCACCAATTTGTCTCTTGCATATGGATATTTGTTTTCATGATAGAAATCCTTCCACCACCTATATATGTATATAATATTTATAATATATCACACACTGTGCATATATATATATGTGTGTGTGTGAGAGAGAGAGACAGATTAATTAAAGACGATATATGTATAAATTTATATACCTTGTAAGATCACTAAGCTCACTCTGGTGCATCTTTTGCAAAATGTGGAAGTCCAATTTTGCAAATTTTAAAAGCAAATCATCATGTGATTCAATGGTCTCGTAAATAGGTATGTATTTACGAGCTACCACTCTTGGTACATTTGTATGAATGGGCTGGATCAAGGCTTCACTAACTTGGGCCTTGAGTGAGTTGTCCAATTTAGGGCCCATGGACTTGAGATGAGTGATGGTAAAAGTTAGAGCTTCTTCAAGAATTTCTTCTCCGTGTACTCTTAGATGTGCTGCTTCGTATAAACTTAATAAGCCTGGAACATCTTTAGTAAGAGTTTCCTTGAATTTTCCGTCGTCGCTGGTGAATTTTTTGAACACATCTGATTAATTGCGTCATAGTTAGTTATTAAACAACCTTTTTGGAGATATATACTAAAGTTTTAACTTATAAGTACTATAAATATTATATTTTTCAATTTATAAAAAAATTGAATTCATAAAGATTAAATTCTGAATTCATCTCGTCAATATTTTACTTTTGACCAGAAAGGAATTAGTAATCAACATTGATAAGCTACATAGGATAATTAGAGTAGAGATACGATACCAGAAGACATGTAATGCCTTTGTCGTCTCACTAGTCTAAAACGAAGAGCAACAACGCAAAGATCATCGTCGTTATCTTCATTTTTATTTTGTTTCGATCCATCAAAAATATTATGAATGGATGTTTTGATTTCGTTTTCGAAATGATATGCCACTCCCAATCGTTGGATTGTATCAATCAAGACAAGTTTTTGTGTACTATTATTAGGAATTTCCACTAACATTTGCCTGACTTTTTCTTTCAATTCTTCAAGTTCAAGTTTTTCTTGGCTACTAATTTCCTGCACCAAATGTTTAATGTTATTATATATTGTTCTACTACCTATAATAAATAGCAACAAATGCAATACAATAATAATAATATAATCAGTATAACTCTATAGGTGGGATTAAAAGAAGGTAGAGTGCATCTTACCTCTACCTCGTGGAGGTACAACCGTACATGTACTATTTCAGTAGTAAAAATGACATATCATATAATAGGAACATGGAACAATAACAATAATTAAACAATACGATAATTAAAGCACATAAAATTATGAGAGGTAATAGAAATCGTAGGACGAGAAATTATGAAAATAATGCTAGCTACTAGCTACTACTGATCATGATATGAACAAAAAAACAAATACGATATATCAAATTTATCACCAAGCCTATCTCACAGAAAAACGAAACATACTGTGAGTTGAGGAGTGTAGGAAAGGAAATAATCTCCCCAAACACTTGAATGATAATTTGCCAATGGACGTGTGATAGTAGTATCAACCATTGCTTATTTTTTTTCTCTCTCTCTAAAATGCTTTAATTATTACAATTTGAGATGTGTTGCTATATTTGGTGAGGTATTTATAGGGATTGGCTCAACATCATTATCGTTCTCTTTATTTTTTTAATTATCAATGGACGTGTGATAGTAGGATCAACTAGGGGTGTGCATTCGGTTTTCCAATTTGGTTTTGCACTATTCGATTTGGATTTTTTGGTTTTTGATTTTGTAAAAATGTAATCCAATCCGATTCAAAATCAATTTGGTTTGGTTTTCCTCTATTCGGTTCGGCTTTTTTCGGTTTGGTTATTCGGTTATGACAATAATTAATAACATAACCAAAGTAATAATATTTAATTCCTTAAATATACTTTCTAATATAAATCATAAGTAAAACTTAAAACACAATACTTATAAGTATTATAGATGTAATTCAAACATAAAATATAAACGTAATCATCATGAAAGGCAATAACCAAAAAGGGACAAAAGTGGTTAACTCCAACTTAATTCTAAACCTAAACATTATACATATATAAAAAATTAGTTTTTTTTTGTTTTTCGGTTTTTATTTTTTAAAATCCGAAACCAAACCAAAAAACCAAATAAAGTAATTTATTAATCCAAAACCAATCCGAAAAACCAAAAAACCAATCCAAATAAAAATTTGATTTGATTTGGTTTAAGTAAACGGACGTAACAGTTCTTCTTTCAAGCTCAAAATAGGCTGTCTATTGCTATATCTCCTTCCTGATCCCCCCGGGGAATCACATCTCATCGAGCCTAGAATCCAATCTCACTCACTTATTCACTTATGATGATATTTTGAGTTTGAAAGACAGAGCAGAGCTCAGAAGTAATGCTTTCTTCTCCTATGATATTTCTAGGTGCCATACCAATTTCGACCCCGATATGTCTATGCATTGAATGAATTCCATTAATTCGGGTATAAGGCCTTATTCGGTTTAATCCGAATAGTGCACACCCCTAGGATCAACCATTGGTTATAATGGATTCTTAATTTTTTTTCCTTTCTCTCAATAAAATGCTTTAATATTACAATTTGAGATATGAGAGAGAAAATAATTAATTTTATTTAAACTTCTAAAATAAACGACTACTTTTAAAAATTCACGACATATAACTTGAGACAGAAAGACCACTAAAGTCGGAGAGTCATTTGGAAAGAATTAAAATCTTGAAATTTGTTAAGTGAGGAAAAGTGAGTTTTTGGCCACTTCAAACGACCATAACTCCTATCTCAGGACAAGTTAGGTGTAATTCCAGATATGGTTGGAAAGCCCTTGAAATGATCTTTCCAACGCAGCCAAGTTTGCGTGCTTTCGAGTTCATATGAGCAAGTTATCCCCTTTGGAAATTAGGCTGTTGGATTAAGGAAATGTCCGAAACAGGGATTTTAAAGGGTATTTTAGTCTTTTCACTACCCTATTATTTTAATCCGATTTTAGGAGTTTAATATGGGTCAATTCAGAACTTAGTCAGTTTTAGAATTTGGGATTTCACGCTAGAGCTAAGGAGAAAGGATAAGAGAAAAGAAGAACAAGAAAAGGGAAAGATTCGCCAAGATCGCTTTAGTTTGATCGTGGTTTCGCCAAGGATTGTCACGGTCCGAGCCTACACCCTAGGCGGGACCAGCACTCTAAGACCATTATTGGCCCCAAGCGAACCCTTGGCCTGACTTTCTTAACTCAGCGGAAATCTAACTCAACAGAATAACTCCATGCAATGAAAGGGTCATAAAACAACTTAACTAATAAAATCTGGCCAAAAAGGCAACTAGTGTCTCAAAATAGAATAGTTACATATATACATAGATGAGAGACTCATTACTAACTGACTGACTGTCTATGAAGCCTCTAAAATACTGAGATGGATGTTGGGACAGACCCCGCAACATCCTAAACAAACAAAACTAAGAACACAAAATAACAGAGTCCTCCGGAAAACAAGGAGGCTCACCACTGACTCTGGAGTGCTCAGCTGGATCAACGGCGCGCTAGATACTGATCCTAGGTACCTGCGTCTGCATCGTCATAAGATGCAGGCCAACTGGCATCAGTACATTGAATGTACGAGTATGCGAGCTGGAAAGCTAAACAACAACTTAAGCTTGAAAGGAATACAAAGGAACTCTTACCTTGGCTCTGCTCGACTCATGAATAACCGAACTCAATATAAAGCAATAAGACACATGCAATATATATAAAGCTTGTAAAACATTGTAAACAACTTAGTTCGTTAAGGATAAAACAATAACAAACTCAAATTTACTTATATAAAAGTAATAAAACTTTAGTGAGAGATTCTTTAACCGACAACCACCACTATGAGCCCTAGTGATGATATAACGTTTTACCTCACGTTGCCCAAGGACCATCCTATACCTTGCCATGATATAGGACCTTACTTAACTTAATGGATCCACTAGCTTAATCTTACGTGATCATCTAAAAAGAATGACCCGTTAATTTCCATGTTTGGCTACATGGTTCTTATAGAGAGTTAAGTAAATATGAACTCGCGTCCCCAATTCGGTGCTCAATACTTCTCCCAAAATACTTTAGCTCATAAGTGTTTTAAACACATCTTTCTTTAGTTTGAGATAATTGCTCAAAATCTAGCCCAAAGGCTCTTTTGGAATCATAGTTCCTTTCTTACTCAAATGTAAAAACATTTAGAAACTTCTTTGGAAATACATAGTTCCCTAATAACTTTTGAGAAATGAACTCAACTCTATACTCTTGGCTTAACTTGAAACTTGAGCCTTAAATCGAAGTTAAAACGTTTAATAAAGACTCTTGAAAAACTTTAAGGACTTGCTTTGACTTGCTTCTTAAATCCTAAACTTGACTTCTAACTTCACTTGACTTTGATCCTAACTTTCCTCGAATTGGAGGACGGATTCGAGGGTAATGATCTCATGCTTAAGGATGAATTCATGATGTTTAGATGTACCTTAGAGTGTTGAAATCAACTATAAAACATAGGTACATTACCAAGGAACATGTATGAAAAAGTGGGGAATGAAAGGGAAAACTTGGCGTCCTTGGCGCTCTGAGAGGCGCGGAGCGCCAGCCCTCAAGCTTCAGAGTCCCTTTTGAGGCGCGACGCGCCACTCCTTTCCCCATAAAACTCGACTTTTCTCTTTCATTTTTCCAACTCTAAACCTCCTTAACTTCAATGGTTCCAGCCCCAAACACTTAGAATCATAAAACCCCTCAACATACAATAGATTTCAACTCACAAACACAACCGGAAACATGTCCCAAATCAACAAGAAACTTCAACAACAAAACCACAACTTCAACAACCACAACCACAAACTTCAACAACACAATCAATCTTTTCTCGGAATTAAAACTAGTTTGGCATGTGGGGGAATGAACCAACTCAACACTATGATCTCACATACCTTAATAGGGATCACCCCCGACGATATCCACAACGATCTTGACGGACTCCTTGCTCCTTCTTCTTTTTCTCCTCTTCTTTCTCTCTTCTCAAAAGCCCTAACTCTCACTCTTTTAAAAAGGGAAAAAATGATTTAAAAATCAGTCTAACACCTTAATATGACCAAAATAAATGGCTAAGTAAAAGACCAAAATATCCTTACAAAATGGGGTTAACTGCCCTGCCAACAGCCCAACTTCCAAAGGGCATAACTCACTCATACGAACTCGGAATCGAGCAAACTCGGCGGCGTTGGAAAGATCATTCCAAGGGCTTTCCAAACATAACTGGAACTACACCTAACTCATCCTGATCTAGGATTTATGACTGTTTAAAGTTGACCAAAAACTCACTTTTTCCCATACTTAACCAAATTTTCCAGATTTTTAAATTCTTTCCAAAAATGACTATTTCCTATTTTTAAGCTTCTTCCTAGTTATCAGCTTGCAAGATGTCACAAGGATTTACTTTGATCAGGTATGTGAGGCTGTCATAACATTAGGATCGTTCTCCCAAGTGCCAAGCATATAAATTTCAGTTTGGATTCGTCCTAAAAGTGTTTGAATGTTGATGATCTTGATGCCTATTCTTGAATTCATATATCGTTCTTGAATTTGCCTGAGTTGGAAAGTTTCTGAGTTCGCTACATCGCATTATAGAGTCGTTTCGAGTTAGGTTCTTAGGTACATTTGTTGGGTATTTGTATCTAAAAGTAGTTTAAGAAAAAGAACCGAGTTTGGGCGAATTAGGGCTGGAAAACGAAGAAGAGTGCTTGCGTGTCGCGCTCCTGGTCCCAGATTTTGAAAATTTCTACTTCGCGTCGCAAAGCTGACACGAGGTGTTCTGCCTCAAAAGACTATTTTGAAACCAAAATTTAATTATGCCTCGTGGACTCTCCTTCGTATTTCGATGTTCGGTCTTTTCTCATGTTTAGCTATCTAAAATCATTCATAAACAATATGAGATCTTTCCAATCACAAATCTTAATCCTTGAATCCATAATTCAATTCAAGGATTAGTTAAGAGTCAACGTCAAGAGAAGTCAAGAGTCAAGATAAGATAAGTTCTTAAAGTTTTCAAAACGACTTTCACAAATGTTTTAACTTTGTTTTAAGACTTAAGTTTTGAGTTCAGTAAAGAGTAAAATTGAAGTTCTTTTCTTCAAAGAAACATATGGGGACTAAGTATTTCCCAAAGAGATTTAAAATGTTTTACATATTTAATAAGAGCGGAAACTGAGATTTCCAAAGGGCCTTCGGGCTAGTTTTCAGAAAAGAGCAATAGCTTTCTAAATGAAGCAAGCAGGGAAACTGAGATTTCCAAGATAGCCTTTGAGCTAAGTTTTGAGCACTAATCTCAAATCACAGAAGAAGTGTGTTTTTAAACATAAAGAGCTAGTATATTTTTGGGAGTAGTATTAAGCACTGATGGGGAAGAGTCCATACAACTATCAGCCCCCTTAAACCATGTAGCCATCATGAGTAGAAAAGGGTCATACTTTTAAGATGAACCCTTTCCGAAGTAGACTTGTAGATCCATTAGGCAGTTCAGGTCTTATACCTTTGGCCGGGTATAGGATGTGCTGGCAGCATGAGGAAGATCGTTGTATCATCACTATAGCTCTTAAGTGATGGTTGTCGGTTAGAGAAACTCCCACAAAAGTATTGTATTTTTATATACATCAATTTATTTGTATTTTTACATACATCTCATAGTTATTTGTATCTTTGCATACATACAGAGTTGATAGCATGTTTTCAAACAACTTTTCTTTATATTGCACTTGCTTTTAAATTGTTTTATATTGAAATGAGTTCAGTCAGGTTGAGTTGAGTTGAGCCAGGTAAGTTCTTCAGTTTCTCTCATATTCTTTCTAGCCTATGTTGTTTTAGCATTCCAACTCACATACTCGTACATTCAATGTACAGCGCCTCGTTGATCAGGTTCAGCACTCAGAGTCAGTTGGTGAGCCTCCTTGCATTTCGGAGGATCCATTTCATTGCTTTCTAGTTTAGTTCATTAGGATGTTGTGGGGTCTGTCCCGACATACATCTCAGTTGTTTAGAGGTTTCATAGACAGATAGACAGTCATTTAGTCAATTCAGTTATCTTTACTTTTCATTTCATATGTTAAAGACTTGAGTTTGCCTTCATTGCCAATTGAATGTTCATTTATAACATTCTAGTTACTTCATGAATGTGTATGTGACGAGTTAAGTCTTTCGTTGAGTTAAGTAAGTCAGGCCAAGGGTTCACTCGGGGCCAACAATGGTCTTCGAGTGCTAATCCCGCCCAGGGTGTAGGCTCGGGGAGTGACAATGATCCTATAAATTCATTTTTTATGTTTGACACGAAACTCTAATTTTATGGGATCACACCGAGTAATTCACAGGCAGATTCAATGTTAAATTTTCACTAAAGAGATTTAAAGTATGTATCATCTCTCCATAATTTAGATATTTGTAAATTTCAAAAATATTACAAAGGGTAAAATGAAAGAGAAAATAATTAATTTTATTTAAACTTCTAAAATAAACGACTACTTTTAAAAATTCACAACATATAACTTGAGACGGAAAGACCACTAAAGTCTGGAAAAAAAGGTAAGGTCTTACTTTCCTTTGCCACTCAAGTGTACGGCATCTGCCGTGCTTAGGCCCCTTCTTCCCTTACCTAATGAAAGAGTCCACCACCTGCAAGAGGATAGCAAGTTCCAAATTATGTCTCGGTAGGACATGTATTTCTGGAGAGTCATTTGGATAACTATGGGTATTTATGACTTGACCCTTCATAATCCCAAGAATCCAAAAAGAATTTTGCTCCTCTCCATTTTCTTTTTCTTCATTTTTTTCAAGTATTTATTTGGATAAGATACACATGTTAAATCAATAATTGAGATTTATCTTTCCCTTCAATAATTTTTTGGCAAATTGAAGGGAGACAAAATAGAATGCGTCTTTCCCCATTATTGAATGAAACGACTAATGAATGAGTATATTATTGAATGGCATGACTTATGAATGAGTATATTATTGACTCTAATGAGTTCATATGCTGGCAGGCAAGTATCTAAATGTGAGATCTGCTCACATAATCAGACCAACCAATAATAGAGGCATAGGCGTGTTCAAAATGAGTGAAACAATTCAACAAAAAGCCTACAGATTTCCACAAATAGCAGTACACCTCATAATTTTCCTAATATGCAACTATCTTACATTTAATATATGTATCTAAAACAAAATTTAACCATATATATACTGTGTAATTTATCAATAAATAGGGCTATATATGTACACAACACCCTTTCAGGTAATTGGTACAAATACTAATAGAAAGAAGCACCCTACTTAAAGCAGTGATCACTTTGAAATAGATGTAGACATCAACACGATTATCCTGATCATATATTAACACGTTCAAAAAGTATCATGGTAATCATGTCTTTAAAGAACTTTATCGAATCTGTATACTCATTCCCTTGGAAAATATCTAGTTTAGTGATGTATATTTTTATACTAGATCGGTGATAGCCCGTGCTTAGCACGGGCCCAACATTCTTGAATTTTGATTCAACAATTAACTAAATTATTGATTTTCTTGCATCATTATAAGAACTTTGACTAATAAAAATGTTAATAACTATCATCACCGAGTTCAAAACAGTAGAAAAAAGAAGTGGACATAACTATTCTCCTAAATCAGCAAAAGAGAAAAGGGAAAATGTTGAGAACCATTTTGAGGCACACAACAAACACATAGGCATAATAATACAACATTAGTTTACAGAGAAAATAAAAAAGGTCTTTTTTATATTATTAAGGTTTACAAGTATGCTTTGGAAGATATGATAAATCAAGTGTAGGCTCATTGAGCCTCTTTTCCAATACATCTAGAAAGAAATGAATCCAGAGTCACCATGGAATGACATAGATCTGCAGCTCTTGTTTCTCCTCCATTTTCCTTTTTGTTTCCTCTGCTGAGCCATAAAGTTAGGCAGAGCACTTGAATCTGTTCCAAAACTTTCTTCAATATTGCAATGTAATACTCCAAATAGGGTGAATTCAATATCTAGTATGAATCAGGTCAAAATGAGTAACATATGTATGAAAAGTTTGAGCAAAAATTATCAGTTCAATTTAATCCTCCCCCCACCCACAATATAGAAAAAGAGATAAGCTTTGAATTTCCAGATAAACAAAGATTTCCGTAATCGAAAACAAAAAAATCAAAATCAAGCCAAAACTAATAATTAATGACAACACCTTTTCCTCCTCAAGCTTCTTGATATCATCATTATCTCCAAAATAGGTGGAAATTCAAATGTTTCATATGAAACTTGTACATTTCAGCACATATAACTTGGAGCAAAAATAAAAAAGTAGCTTTAGTTCATTTACAGATATCACCACTAAAGCTCCTGAAAAGAGTATGGAGGAGAAAATAACATCAATTTTATATATTTGTATGTATATGTGTGTGTGTCTTTTAGTTTATACTATTAAATATGTAGCCGAATCAAAGTTTTTCTGTCTTTTTTTTTTTATTGCAAGACTTGTGTCAGGGTCCATGACCTTTATGCTTTTCATTTTCAAAACTTAAATCATACATGCAAATCAAAAAAGAAATTATATTTTCTAAGATCATTTTTTGACAATGCAGTGTTCATCCATCATTCTATCGCCCTCAAATTAAGGATTTGTATCAACTTTAAAAGCGAGTACTCTATTTAATTGAACTAATAGAAATGGAATGTAAACTACACTAACCTTGTTGTGTCGTGCATAGTCTTCCTTTTGCAATAGAGTACCATTCTGAAAATTCATTTCTAGTCCTTTTTTTCATGTAGATGGTAAAATTATAATTACCTTTGTAAACAGATTAAGTTAGTGTGATGCTGACTTAGCAAAATAGACATACCTCTATCTGAAGTAATTAGTGGGAGTGGGAAATACTTTTCTGCTGCATCATATCTACTTGATATTAGTCTCAGTATTCAGACAAACAATATTTAGACACATCGAACTTATTAGATTAGTCAAAATTTCCCAATTTCCCTGCCTCACCTACTTCAAAGATAGAGGTGCAAGCAGTTGTTTTTTAGCCGCGGAAGTATGCATGTCCTGCAAAATAGTAGGAGAGAAAGTAGTGTAAATGGTAGTAAATAAATTTATGTACAAAAGTATATCTATATATACACAAGCGACATTATGTGAATTTTTTTTTTTCGACTTTTATCTAGCTAACAAACGATTAAAAGTTGGAAGTACACTTTGATTTTCATATGACTCTCAACTTCAGACGAAGACACTGTATCATTTGACTGTTGCAAGACTCACCGCCTTTATGATTCAACTCTTTTAGCTCGCTGTTGTGATAGAATTTACCTGCGACATTTATACATATCTAGCATGACATAACATGTTTCTATGGCACACCATTGTTCGTTTATGATTCCAAGTTCGTGGACCACAATGCTTTATTTCTTCCTGCATATGAGAAAACTGCATCTTCTGGAGTGTACCCGTCCTTGCTAGATGCAAGACCATGGGTATCCTGGCTACTTATGCATTCAGAAGGGATATCGTCAGATACTTATACAGTGAAATGCAAATCACTATCATATCTGAAAACCAAAGTATCCCCAGTTTCAAGGCAGTGATATTTAACAAATGAAACCCATCCATTGTGGAAGATTAAACCATCATCTTGCTGTATTAAGTCCACAGGCCAAGAATTTCCACTGGCACCCACCAAAATTGTTGTTCCGGAAGCCCTTCCTTCCATATGTTTAATGAATTTTGGTGGAATTTTGTGCAATATAGAAATCAAAGCAATTACTGTAAGCTTTGCAAGAGTTGATAATATAAAGTTCTTCAGTAGAGAGTAATTTTCAATTTCGTGTAAGGGCCCGTTTGGCCATGCGATATGCTATCATGATATGGATATGGAATCATGAGATGAAATTGAAGGTTTGTTTGGACATGCGATATGGAATTTTAGAAAAACGTTAATTCCATCTCACAACAAACCCCTACTAAGAAGCTGCCATGATTTGGTTTATTGTAAAAGTATTACTTTGACAAATTGGCCTGGCAGCATCAAATTGCAATTGAACATACATATTGTTTGATAATACTAACAAGTAGAAAATACGCAATGGACTGATAGAGAAGTATGTTACACATAAAATGTGGGTAAAAATAAGAAAATCAAAGTTATTCAATTGCTTTGGCATATTATCGAACACCTTAAAGTCATTACTTATCTTTGTAGAATCACCTAACAATACATGCAAATAAACAGAGAGAAGAACATAACATCAATCATCATCGCACTATGAATAGGAAAAGCACAGATTTCCAACACTGAAAGTGGGAAATACAAATACCCTGCAAAGCCATCAAATATGAAAAAGATAAGATTATATATTTAAATATGAGAAGTATAAGATAATATATTGGAAACAACACAATATTGAAAACAGAAAACCCACCAGAAATTAACAACAGTTGAATGTGATAGATTCTGTAGCTATAAGGAACTACAGAAAAATAACAAAAACTAAAGAATTTACCGGAAGAAAGAAGGATTACCTTGCATAAGCATAAGTGAAAGTTTCACATTCTTCTGAGTTCCTCAGCCAACATCAGTCGATGTAATATCACATTTAAGATAGACGTCCCCATCTAATCTACAAACGTCGATCAACCAAATCAATCAAAAAAAGAAGAAGAGTGCATGCATCCATTAATTACCCATCCAAATCAATTAATGTACAATTAAATAAGCCTGAAGAAGGATGCACTATAAACAGGGGTCTATGTTCATGAAAGAGGGTTTCACACTATTTGATTTGATTCTCAACTAAAGGTGCATGTCAAATTAAATAGTAAATAGTGCCTCAAACATGACATCTTAACCATTTTTGAATTCTTCTCTAACATAATTTCTTCTGTATAAGTTATATCTGAACCAAGTCATATTGAGCCCAACTCACAACTGATAAAAAAAAAAATTAGCACAGTTGATCAATCAATAGTACAGAAAAGAAATAAAAATAAGTAGTACCCAAAAGAAATAACAAATAACTCATTATTATCATCTAGATCTATTCAAATCAATGGCCTTTTCTTCTGAACCCTAATTTTGAACCAAGGAAATAGAAATTATAATCTGAGAAACATAATAAAATAAAGTGTGAAATAATCAGCTTTAACTTGTAGAACATTTGTCAAAAGATGAAACATATATGGCACTAATGAGTTCTTTAACCTTAGTGTCATCTCTATTGTGAATTTTTTGTTCCTTCCTTTTAAGACTCTGACACTGTTAATTGCCACGACATTCCGTCGTTTTTATTGGAAAACACGTGTTTATCAACATACTGTACATGTCTTTCTAATGTAGAGGGGCAAGTATCAATTTATCCCTAAATCAATTCACAAATCTTAGACCAACTTTAAGTACAATTTAAATTGCTTTACATACAAACACATATTCCAGTGTTCGTCCACCCAACCGTCCCTTATTAATAAGGGTAATTATTACATAAGGTCTCTGCCTTGATACCATGTTAAATTAGGTCTTAGACCTAACTCACACCCCAAAATCTTGCTCAAATGGAGGAGAATTGTCTAAGTCTTATAAGGAGTCCATCCATCTCATTAACCATCAATGTGAACTTTTGTCATTCGTTAGCACGGATACATCCCTATCATTTGCAAGGTATCGAACAACCAATGAATGTATTCGAGAGCAATGAAAAATTCGAGATTTTTGTAATTGAAAAAACTTTTGAGATAAGATGTAATTAGCCCCAAATATATGGGGTTCATATATATATTTCATGATCCAAATTTGAATCCAAGAGCCAAAAGTTAGGGTCACGTGAAGACCAAGAAGAGGGCCTTCAGTCCAAAGTGTGTTGAATTCTCAACCAACAAGGGCTGAAAATCACAGCACTATATATAAGCCCAAATATGAGATGAAGTCACATGGGTTTTTGGTGCAAATTTGCCAATTTTCCTCTTATTTTTATTAAGCTAATTTTAGGAAGAAGTTTGTTATTATTTTTAAATGTTCTCCTAGTTTAATAGTTTTATAGATAGGAAGAATGATTGTATACAATAATCTACCCCTTTTAAACGCATTTGTAAAATTATACAGAATATATTATTATCTTTCACTATTCGTGTCTAAATATTAATTGATAGTGGGTACTTCCCCTCTCCCTCTTTTGCTATTTTTTTTTAATTTTAAATTGGAAACATTGAGCATAATCTATACAACTTTTTCATGGCTATCATTGTCTAAAAGGATATAAAATGTTTTTAACATATTTCTTGGTAACTTCTTGTTGTTTAATTCTACAAGAATTCTTATCCTATATGAATTATTGGCTACATTTCTTTGAAATAATCGATGAATTAATTTTATTATATAATGCATTTTGTCACCACAAACGTCATCAATGGTCACATTTCAATAATTTTCTCTTATATAAGCTCTCATTAATTAAAACCTTACGTTCTACCATAGATTAATTAACAAAATTCTATCTTACACAAGAATTATGGAAAACTTGAAGAATGATTGTCATGTTCTTCTTGTAACATTTCCAGGTCAAGGTCATATTAATCCATCTCTTCAATTTGCCAAAAAATTAGTTAATTTAGGAATAAAAGTCACTTTTTCCACTAGCCTAACAGCTTTTAATCGTATTTCCAAGCTTCCAAATATCGAAGGATTAAGCTTTACTCCTTTTTCTGATGGCTATGATGGAAAATTTAAAGGATCACTAGATGAGATCGAGTCATTTTATTCTTCCCTAGTGAGTCATGGTTCTAAATTCGTAACTCAAATCATAGAAACTAGAGCGGCTGAGGGCCGCCCTTTCAAACGTGTTATTTACACAACCCTTATGGCATGGGTTGGTATAGTGGCTAAGGGCATTAATGTCCCATCTACATTTTTTTGGATTCAACCCGCCACAGTCTTGGACATTTATTATTATTGCTTCACTGACTATGCTAATTGTTTTAAGAATTGTTCTGAAGATCAAGTTGTAGATCTTCCAGGATTACCTCGACTAAGTCCTCGTGATTTTCCCTCGTTTGTGTTCACCGATGTGAATTCTAAGTATGGTTGGGGAGTTAAGTCTATCATAGACCAAATTGAGTTATTGAATAGTGAAGAAAATCCAAGAGTACTTGTGAACACTTTTGATGATTCGGAATTTGATGCTTTGAGGGCATTGAGGAATTTAACTATGGTTGGAATTGGTCCTTCAATTCCTTCAGCTTTTCTTGATGGAAATGATCCTTTAGATAAGTCATTCGGAGCTGATTTAAGATGGAGTTCGGAAAATTTCATGGATTGGTTGGATACAATGACTAAAGAATCTGTTATTTACATAGCATTTGGTAGTTACTCTGAGATATCAAGTCAATCGATGGAGGAGATAGGCCAAGAATAATTAAAATGTGGAAGACCATTTTTGTGGGTGATTAGGGAAGAAAAAGAAGGGGGATATCCAGAGGAAAAATTGACTTGTAAAGAGGAACTAGAAAAACAAGGGAAAATCGTGCGTTGGTGCTCGCAAGTGGAAGTGTTACAACACCCGTCTTTAGGTTGTTTTTTGACTCACTGTGGATGGAATTCGACTTTAGAGAGCCTATCTTTTGGCATGCCTATCGTGGCGTGTCCGTTGTGGACCGATCAAGGTTGCAACGCTAAGCTCGTTCAAGATGTTTGGAAGATTGGCGTCAGAGTGAATGCCAGTGAAGAAGGTGTCGTCGAAAGAGATGAGTTCAAGAGGTGTATAGATATCGTGATGGAACATGGAGAGAAAAGGGAGGAGCTTAAGAAGAATGCCAAGAAATGGAAGGATTTGGCAAAGGAAGCTATGAAGGAAAATGGTTCATCAAATGTAAATCTCAAAGCTTATGTTAATGAGATTTTACTCGGTCATTAAAGACAGTTTGATGCCCAAAAGTTCAAAAATCCCCATTCATGCAAAGTCCGAATCATTATAAAAAATAAAAATGAATAAATACGTATCGTTTTTTTCTTGTAATACCTTAGCCTATATATGTTACACGTATTACGTACGCATAATTATTTAAACAATTATGCAAATTAAAGAGTAATTAAGCATCATATTTTGGTTAATGACATTAGTTAAGTTTTAGTTTTTGTTTGTATTTGAATTGTTAGTACTTTGAGAATGATGGACACGTGATAAAGTCCGTAGAAATGTGCTAGGTGTAATGCCAAATTCAAGTAATTTTTTATCAAAAAAATAAATAAAATACACATTGATGTGTTAGGAATAATGCCAGATTCAAATAGTTTTTTATCAAAAAAATAAATAAAATACACAATGATTAATATTGTGAAGTTTGAGTCACTAAAAAACAAAAAAGGTGAAAACTCAGTAATGAAAAAATATTAAAATTCTTCCAATTCCAATCCATATTACCTGAAGTCTTATCTTTTACAAATTGAGGGGCTACCTTTTTTTTTATGAAAAAACAATATATAAATTGAATTAGTACAATATGTATGTTGTCATCACAAATGTCATCAATTACTATGTCCAAATATTTTTATCTTATATATAAACTCCAAAACCGTACACATACCAAATGCAAAACACTTCATTAGCATCAATAGAAAAATTCTCTCTTTTCCCTACGAAAAAATGGAAAATCTGAAGAATGAAAAATCTCATGTTCTTATTGTAATATTTCCAGGTCAAGGTCATATTAATCCATCTCTTCAACTATCCAAACGATTAATTAGTTTAGGCATTAAAGTTACTTTATCTACAAGTCTATCAGCTTTCAATAAAATAAAAATACTTCCAAATATTGAAGGATTAAGCTTTGCTCCTTTCTCTGATGGCTATGATGGCAATTTCAAGGGCTCATTTAATGAGTTTCATTCATATTATTCTTCTATAAAGTCTCATGGGTCAGAATTTATTTTCAGTTTAATTAAATCAAATGCAAAAAATTATACTCCTTTTACACATATTATCTACACTGTTCTTATGGAATGGGTTGGTTTAGTATCAAAAGAATTAAATATTTCATCTACATTATTTTGGATCCAACCGGCCACAATTTTTGATATTTATTATTATAGATATACTGATTATTCTGATTATTTTAAGAATTGTGATTCTAAGGATAAAATAATAGAGTTACCAGGATTGCCTCCACTTAGTCCAATTGATTTTCCTTCTTTTGTGTTTGATAATGTGGAGTGTAACAATTGGGCAGCTGAGTCTATTAAAAGGCAAATTGATATATTGAATAGTGAAGAAAATCCAAAAATTTTGGTGAATACTTTTGATGATTTGGAATTTGATGCTTTGAGGATTTTGAAGAATGTGACTATGATTGGAATTGGGCCTTCAATTCCATCATTTTTTCTTGATGATAATTCTTTTCGAGCTGATATGATTGAGATTAGTTCAAAAAATTATATGAATTGGTTGGATTTAATGACAAAAGGATCAGTTATTTACGTAGCATTTGGTAGTTACACTGAGACATCAAGTCAATTGATGGAGGAGATTGGTCAAGGGTTGTTGAAATGTGGAAGACCATTTTTGTGGGTGACTAGAGAAGGACCAAATGAGGAAAAGTTCATGACTTGCAAAGATGAATTGGAAAAGCAGGGAAAGTTAGTGAGTTGGTGCTCACAAGTGGAAGTTTTGAAACACCCTTCTGTTGGTTGCTTTCTGACTCATTGTGGGTGGAATTCCACTTTAGAGAGCATAGCTTCTGGGGTGCCCATCGTTGCATGTCCAATTTGGAACGATCAACTTTGTAACGCGAAGCTCATTCAAGATGTCTGGAAGAATGGCGTTAGGGTAAATACCAGTGACAGAGGTATTGCTGAAAGAGATGAGTTTGAGAGGTGTATAGAAATCGTGATGGGAAGCAGCAAAGAAGGGGAAAAATTGAAAAAGAATGCCAAGAAATGGAGCGATTTATCTAAGAAAGCTATGAAGGAAAATGGTTCATCAACTGTGAATCTCAAGACTTATGCTTATGAATTTTTACTTGGTGGTAGTTAGTTTAAATAAATAAAAATAAAAATCAAGTATTTTATTTTTCTTGTCCAAAGGTCTATTATATTTTTCATGTAGAGACTGAATAATGTCACTCAATCGATGACCTTACTATACTTTTTTTTTAAAATGGTGATTTTGAAGGTAAAGATTGAGAAGTAAGGCATAATGTACTTTATCCTCTGTTTTATTTTTTGTTCAAAACTATTTTTATCGTTGAAACGTAATTCAAAAATATCCTAATCGTTAGTTAAATTAACATAAAATTAAGAGCATTTATCTGTACTTTGAAGGAGGCGGAAATTAAAAAATTCAAAATTTTAACTCCGCTCACGCGAAGAATGTGTCTGTTGTTGGTGAAACATTTTTTGGTGTTTAGTGAGGTAGAAAACAAAGAATTTACCATGGTTTAATATATTCATCTTTATTCATATGGCCACACCTACTCTTTGTCACTTTAGCAGATTTTCCAATGCCCAAAGTAATACGAATTAACTTGAGAGACGTATTGAAAGCACTCTTAAACTAGACGTGAATTATTAATTTTATTTTCAAATTATTGACAGCCTAAAAATATTTGTTTACTTGACTACATGAACTTAAATATGCCCCAGTCTTGCATCATGAGTGAAATACATTCCTAAATTCTTGTTAAGTATAAGAGTGTTTTCAATACTTCTTTCGATTTTTAATCAAGAGTCACATGCTTCTACAAGAGTGTGAAACCACTTGTTATGTCATGTGACAAATCGAGAGTGATCGGAGGTGTATCTAAGTTTAGTTAGTCAAGTAGAGGAGTGTTTTTAAGGCTGTCAATAGTTTAGGAATGAAATTAATAATTTGCGTCAAATACAAAATCTGTTCAATACTTCTCTCAATTAACTTATAAAANCTAAGTTTAGTTAGTCAAGTAGAGGAGTGTTTTTAAGGCTGTCAATAGTTTAGGAACGAAATTAATAATTTGCGTCAAATACAAAATCTGTTCAGTACTTCTCTCAATTAACTTATAAAAAAATTGGTGAGCAAAAATATATATAATCTTTTTTTAAAAATATATTTAATTAATAATAAGACTTAAGTCATATGCGGCCCCTTAAAGTTGTCTGCATAATTCGTTTAAACACCTCAACTAAGGCTTGTACCTATTGAACACCTATGCCCCTTAAAATTGATACCTATTTGACATTTTTTTTTACAATCTACCAAAAATATGAGATGTGTGTACTACACTCGCTGTGACATGGCAATGACATGGAAAATTGATGAATTAAATGATGACATGTGGCGTTGGAGTCAAAAAAATTATTTAAAAAATGAAATTATAATTTCTATATTATTTTAATCTATTTAACTAACTAAAAAAAATTAAAAAAGAATTTTTAAAAGAAGCCCACCCATCCACCCACCCACGGCAAACCCTCATTTTTCTTTCCAGTTCTAAACTGTAACATCCCAACACACAATTCCTCCCTCAATCTATTTTTCAATTGTAATCTTCTTCTCTCCAACTGGTTTTTTACGAGGACCATGAATAATGTTTCGTCAAAAAATTACGAATTCCTATCACAATGGCCGGAAAAATGGTGTTACTGAAATATTTTTCCGAATTACATAACTGATAATTCATGGATTTGAAGAACTCTTCGTTTTTATAAACATCAATTTTACTTCATTACTGTGAATGTTTATTGGTGGATTACATTGACATAAGTTTAGGTCGAGATCGAATTTGTTGGAAAAAATAAAATTTGACCAGAAACTACTGTTCTTAGATTTGATTTATCTTTTGTTTGGAAAGATAACAAAAATTATACTAGTTTAAAAAATTATCAAATTGCTAGCTTTTAGAAGAGAAGTCAGGATGGCGGCAACGTCACCGAAAATGGGTGGTGTTGGAAAAAGGGTTATGGCTAAAGAAGAAAGAAGAAGAAAGAGATTTTTTTTAAAAAAAAAATAGCTAAAAATTGCCCCTTCACGTGCTCCTATGTATGTGTTTGCACTCTCTTTGTCATGTCAATGAAAAGTGTTCAATAGATACTCATTTTGAACAATAAAAAGTGTTTAATAGGTACAAACCTTAGTTGAGGTGTTTAAATGAATTATGCGGACAACTTTAAGGGGCTGCAAATGACTTAAGCCTAATAATAATGATAATAATGATAATGATGATAATGATAATAATAATAATACGGAAAATATTGGCAAGACAGATTTTTGGCACGAAATGACACGAGCAACAAAAATCAGGTATTTTCGTAATTTCGGTGAAAAGTTAAGGGCCTTTGGGTAAATTCATTTATTTCGTGTACCTAAATTACCCTCAAAAGTAAAACCACTTTTAATACTTTTAAAATCACAACTGTTTAAAACTTAAACCACTTCTGAAAAGTCCAAGTTGTAATTATTATTTATTTCACACTGCCCAAGAAATTTTTATTTAATTTAATACTTTACTAAACTTTTTCGTTTTTTATGGGTAAGGTTTACTTCTATTTCTACCAAGTTTGGGTCTCCATACGTTGTCATTTTAACTAGTGTTTTTTGTTTCCTTTTCATTCATAATTTTAATTTGGAATAATAAATCAACGACAAATCCGAGTTGATTAAACTACCTTTGTTCAAATATATTTATTTTTTGTCAATTTTTTTCTTCATTCACAAGAACCTATATTCAATCTTCTAAATATTGTAGTTGACAAGAATGTGCAAATTTGACCGTTTGACTTAGTGGTAGTTTATACCGTAAATACAAATGGTTGAACATTGAAATATTCCAATGAAGAGTGAGAGAGTAAATACATTTCCTTTCGTAAATATAAACGAATGTTATTGCAGCGCGAATGGTTAAAGGTTACACGATTAGTCTATAGGTCACGAGTTCGAATCCAGGTTAGCTCCCCACGTTTTAATTCTTTTTTTGAAATTATTTTTTGAGGCTTTTAGGATTTAAATAATTTTAAATTTTAAATTTTATTGTTAAATAACATTGTAGAAGTTTATATTTGTTTTGTTTTCGCAAAAATTGTAGATTTTTCATTAGTATAAGTCGATTATTATTAAATACATCGTTTAATTGACTATTCTGACTAGTCGATTCCATTTTGTTAAAATTATATAAATCCAACAACAAAATAAATTCTTGATCAACAAATTAAAATAAGAACAGATGAGAGTGACGAGTGAAGTTGAAGGAGATATAAGAGAGAGAGAGTAAATAATTATTAAAATGTCAAAGGTGGTTTACTTTTTTTGGAGGGAAATACAAGTGGTTTTGGAGCCAAAGGGACATTTTCGTCATTTATCCGTGTCTTGACAATTCGTGTCAAAATTCTGTCTTGCTAATTAGCAGTGCTCATAATAAAAACAACAACAACAACAACAACAACAACAATAATAATAGCCTATCGAAAACTATTTCGACTATTAAATATTGTTGAAGTGAATAGTATGAAGTTAATACTATTCTCATTAATTTTTATAATTTCTGTGTCTTATTTTTTAACTTCTAATATGACAAGGAAAGTACATCAATTGTACACTTCCTTTCACATGCGGGTTTTTTTTTATATATATATATATATATATATATATATATATAACAACTTTTTTTAATAATGAGTGACCGTGAAATTCGAGTAATATATTATTATTCTATATTGAAGTATATGTTATCTCATCAAAGAACTTAACTACATGTCGTATATGTTATCTCATCAAAGAACTTAACTATATGTCGTATATGTTATCTCATCAAAGAACTTAACTACGCTGTTAAAAGAACAAATTTTATTGATTTCATTATATTTTCAAATAATATTATGTTTTAAGTGTTTGATATATATACTATTTTGATAACAATTAAATTCATAGTGGTTACTTTTTAAATATGCTCAGAATAAATCTTGCTCTGATATAATAATACATAAATTATTTATAAATATAAATTACACTAAACACACCATATATATATATATATATATAACAAATTTGATCGAGAAATACATGCAGATGAAATTGAACTACGACCTCCTTTATCACGATTAATATGTTAACTTTACACGGCACTACGTAGTACGTACCTTTTACAACTGTGACAAATTGACAAGTTGCAAAATGAAACAAATTAATATAATATTCATCATTAAAATATTCTAAGAAATACTTTAAAAAACAATAATTACAAAAATCATTATCTTTAGTTTCAATTTATGCGATATAGTTCAAATTTTAAAAGTTAAATTGTGTTAATTGTGATCGTAATGAAAAATATAAGTTTTTTATATAAAATTTAGATATTTAAAAACGGCATAAAATGTATTAAAAATTATAATAATACATAATTCAAAATGTTTTTAAAAGTTGAAAATTTGACTAATGAAGTAGTTACTTGGAAGCTGAAAATTCTCTTGAATATTCCAACATCATCTTGTCAACCTCGAATAGCAACTTTGTAATTAGTGGTATAAAATACTAAGTATAAGATAATGCATTTATTTATTTTTGAAAAATAAAACGACTGCTATTTACGTTACCAAGAAAAGAACAAATTGGCTTTAGTCAGCGCAGACGTCGTTAATCTAATTACTCTCTCCGTTCACAATTAATTGTCATAATTTTCTTTTTTAGAGTCAAATAATAAGAACTTTGACCAACATTTTACGATGTATATTTTCATCATATTGATATGCAAAAAATTGCAACTTATAGTACTTTTCCTATAGTTTTTGAATATCTAATTTTTTTAAAAAAAATATTGAATTAACGTAATCTAATTTAACTTTAAAAATTAGTCAAATTGACTTTCGAAAAACGCAATATGACAAATAAAAGTGGACAGAGGGAGTATTAGTAAATACAAAATAAAACTACATACTCCAATCAAGTACTAGTACTATATATACACACTATTGGCCCATGCAAACGTAAATCATATAACGAAAAATAAATAAAAAAAATTCTCTTCCTTTACTTTTGAACCATATAAAGATAGATTTAGAACTTAAATTTTTAATTGATAATATTTACATATTAAATAAATTTCGTAAGATAAATATAAATATATAAAATTGATTTGAATAATGCTATTCAAGTCATAGTGGCAAGATTGAAGTAAAAGAAAAAAAAGAAATTGCATTTTATTTTATTTAGTTTTAAAATTTAGTTCATTTTTTTGCTCAAATTATATCCAAATTAAATTAAAATTTACAGTGTCAATAACTAAAATATAAAGTTTTTTTTTTTTAAAAAGAGAGAACATTATATATATTGATGATCCATAGCATTTAATGCCATAAAATTTCCGTTAATAAAAGAAAGAGAACAACATTCCATGTGGTGGTCAATACATATTCAGTATATCATGTGACAATTATTAATGACGAATTTAAAATTTAAATTTTATAAATTTGAAATTAATTTATTATATTTTTAAAGTTACAAATCCATAATTACTAGTATATTTATTACAATTTGAATAATATTTTATATATAAATTAACTTTTTACGTTAAAAATATTAGATTCAGATGAACTCGATACTATAACGTTAGATTAGCCCGTGATAGATGCATCAAAATCCATGCCCAACTTCAATCTCTACATTGTACCTGGCTATCCTAGATTAGGCAGTAGCTTGCCAGAAGTTTTTATTTTTATAATAATTGAATTAAAAAATAATAACAGAAACATATCCAAGACAACTCATGTCATGCATGACAAATTCTGAAATTGGGCTTACTGGCAACTGCATGAAAGGTATGGCTCACTAACAAATATAAAATACTATTGCCCCACAACGATTATGATGGAGTGGTGAGATTATTCTGTTTTTAGTTAGAGATCTCAAATTTTAATTTTAGATATGGAGAAAATTTTGTTAGGAATATCACTCCTAAATGAGCTTTGCATTGCACGATTCGAATTTAGGCGAAACTCCAGTGGTAAGAAATTACCAAACACAATACATACAATAGTAGAATTTATTTATTTTCTTCCGTCAATTTGTTTTTCTTTTTTTAGACCGTTTGATAAAAATGTCTTTTTTCCTTTTTGGTAATTATTTAATTTTCAATTTTTCACTTGATATATTTAAGATTAGAGAATTAAAGAACGTTTTAGTACATATATTTAATTTAAGATTTTAAAACTTAACGGTCTTATTTTCTTTTGTAAATTACGTATCAAATTAAAATTGGTTAAATAAATAAAAACAAAATATTTGTTTTGCAAGTAAGATAAATAGTCACTCTCTGCTGTCCATCTGGTTTTTTTTTTTATAGTATTAAATAAATTAAAAGAAAGAAACAAAAAGGAAGTACCGGCAAAATTTGTCTTCTCATCAATTTCGTCACCTCAAACGTCATATGACATGCATGTGTTTAAATTTGGTCCTCAAACATGTTACTCAAACGTAAGAATGGACATGATACGATAGATATTGAAATTTTTAATATCGTAATATGCTCACCCCTACAAACTCCTTACATATATCCCTCTAACTATCATCATATATACCACACAATAATTAAGAGTCTTACAAGTCAAACATTTCTCTCACACAATATTAAAGTCTACTTTCATTCATTTGACCTCGAACTTTGAACTTTGAACTTAGTTCTATTTTAAGTTTGTGAGTGTAAAAATGGTGCAACCCCATGTCCTCTTGGTGACATTTCCCGCACAAGGTCATATCAATCCATCTCTTCAATTTGCCAAGAGGCTAATCAAAATGGGCATTGAGGTGACATTCACCACTAGCGTTTTCGCCCATCGTCGTATGGCGAAAATCGCGGCTTCAAACGCACCCAAGGGCTTAAACTTGGCGGCATTCTCTGACGGATTTGATGATGGTTTCAAGTCTAACGTGGATGATTCTAAACGTTACATGTCGGAGATAAGAAGTCGTGGGTCCCAAACATTAAGGGATATCATTCTGAAGAGTTCAGACAAGGGACGTCCTGTGACGTCCCTCGTCTACACTCTTCTGCTACCTTGGGCAGCTGAGGTAGCGCGTGAACTCCACATCCCATCCGCGTTACTATGGATTCAACCAGCAACTGTGCTAGACATATACTACTATTACTTCAATGGCTATGAGGATGAAATGAAGTGTAGCTCAAATGATCCAAATTGGAGTATCCAATTACCAAGGCTTCCATTACTAAAAAGCCAAGATCTTCCATCTTTTTTAGTTTCATCTGGCTCAAAAGATGATAAGTATAGTTTTGCTCTACCAACATTTAAAGAGCAACTAGACACATTAGATGGTGAAGAAAATCCAAAGGTACTTGTGAATACATTTGATGCATTAGAGCTAGAGCCACTCAAAGCTATTGAAAAATACAATTTAATTGGAATTGGACCATTGATTCCTTCATCATTCTTGGGTGGAAAAGATTCATTGGAATCTTCATTTGGTGGTGATCTTTTTCAAAAGTCAAATGATGACTACATGGAATGGTTAAACACAAAGCCTAAATCATCAATTGTTTATATCTCATTTGGGAGTCTATTGAATTTATCAAGAAACCAAAAGGAGGAGATTGCAAAAGGGTTGATAGAGATTAAAAGGCCATTCTTATGGGTAATAAGAGATCAAGAAAATATAAAAGAAGTAGAAAAAGAAGAAGAGAAATTAAGTTGCATGATGGAATTAGAGAAGCAAGGGAAAATAGTACCATGGTGTTCACAACTTGAAGTCTTAACACATCCATCTTTAGGATGTTTTGTCTCGCACTGTGGATGGAATTCGACTCTGGAGAGCCTGTTGTCAGGCATACCTGTTGTGGCATTTCCTCATTGGACAGATCAAGGGACTAATGCAAAGTTGATTGAAGATATTTGGAAGACAGGTGTCAGGATGAGAGTGAATGAAGATGGTGTGGTTGAGAGTGAAGAGATTAAAAGGTGCATAGAAATTGTAATGGATGGTGGAGAAAAAGGAGAAGAAATGAGAAAGAATGCACAAAAATGGAAAGAATTGGCAAGAGAAGCTGTGAAAGAAGGTGGATCTTCAGAAATGAATCTAAAAGCTTTTGTTCAAGAAGTTGGCAAAAGTTGTTGAAAAATTAAATTTCTTGATGAGAAATTGTTTTCCTAATTGTAATTTTCTTTTTCTTTTTTTCACAATAAAATTTAGAGTTCTATACATTGACCACGTAAAAGAATTATTATAATTTACTTTTCATTATAAGTAAACTTACTTCACCTAGAAAATATGGCATGCAATCAGTCGGGCTCACCCTAAATTCAAAATTTTCAATGCAGAATATGAATTTACGTGAAAAAATGAAAAAAAAATACAAGAAATAATAGATATGACTTCTAAATCTTTTTAAAATAAGTTGGTTAGATACTTAAAACTTGAATCTATAGATTTTAAATACTGAATATACGTTTCTACTTATTATAAATTATAATCGATTAAATTACGGAAATAAATTCTATGCGTTAATTGTGTCAAAAGATTACACCATCAAGTTGATCACTTTAAATGCAACTATAAGTAATTCCTTATGCAAATATTAATCAAAATAGGATGAAATCTTCTGTGTAAGAATTCTTTTACACCGTCAACATACATAAAATTATATCTTAAATCAAATCTATGTTTTAATTTTTGTCATTTTCATATATTAGTAAATAAAGACTATGCCAGGTACAATTCAAATTATTTTTTATCAATCTGTCCATTTAGTCAAAATATGAAACCTTGTGATGTGAAAATTATTAAATTTTATTGAATCTTTTGTTGTTATAGTTCTTTTCTCACTAGGTTTTGGATGACTTATGGATTACTATATTTCCTGTTTTTATTAATTAATGTTACGCATTACTTGAGGTGAGTGTCTATCGAGAATAACTTCTCTATCTTCATTATGTAGGGATAAGACAACGTGTACACCACTCTTTTCAAACATGACTTGTGAAATGACATTGAATATATTGTTATTGTTATTATTGTAGTTTAATATAGCACATGTTTATTATTTAATCAAATTGAAATAATATAAATAGTGTATGTAGTTTAATTAATTAAAGGCACATTTTTTTATATTGAAATATCAGTACAACACTTTTGTTCAATTTCATGTAATTTAAAGAATGTTTAATTGTATATTCCATTTTATTAATAAGAAAATATTTTCTTTTCTTACATAAAAACATGATGTTTGAGCTGACGAATTGCACTCAACTGCATGGTATAACACTAAATTATTGAATCATACAAATTTATTCTTACATCATGTACTAGTAACAACTATGGAGAAGTAAGATGAATATTCTTTTAAAATATTAAAATAGAGAATATAAAACTGCCACAAGTTTTGTTGTAATTTTAAATGTGTCATAGAATAATGTTGGAATTTGAAATTTACTAATTATAAAAAGAGACATCTTTTAAAGAAAAATTAAAAAGAAATATACTTAGATTGAAACGAAGAGAGTAATAAATATATGTGGCCATAGATTCCAAATACTTTTATTTAAAATTTATAAAGCAGGAGTTGAAGATTTTTCTTATTCGAAACTTGAAAGACAAAACCCACAACTTATATAGCTTATGAGAGTTTATTTCAAAAATGGTGAATACCAAAGAGGAAGCTCACTACAACAAATGTGATATTTAGCTACAAAATTATTAGGTACGACACAAAATTCGTCACTAATTATTCATTTTTTGTGACAAATATTTCATTTCGTGTTTAAATGTATGAGCTATATTTTTTAGTGACAAAACATATAATTTCGTAGCAAAGTTTTGTTCACTAAAGTTTTCCACCAAAAAATAATTTGGCGCCACTTATAAAGTATCATTAGCGACGAATTTTAAGTTATTAGTGACACATTATATTGTCTCTAATAAAGCATTCAATTTGTGACAAATGTTTGTTTGTCTTAAAATAGTTATAATTTTGAATATGGAAAAGTTTCGTCACAAAAAATAACTTGTTACAATAGTGACAAATTGGAGTTCGTAGTTAAACTGTGTAAGCTTTAGCCACAAAATTTTCTACTTATTTGTGACCTTAGTTTTTGTCACTAATAAACAAGTAATTAATGACGATTATTTTAGTGTCTCTAATCAACATGTGATTTATTGACGATCATTGTTTTGTCACAAAATATGAAATATTTAAATAGTGACGATTTGTAGCCGAATAATTAACTATTTGCTACGAAAAAAAACATAGATAAAAATAAAGTTATATTTGCTACACTTGTTTATGAATATTTGCTACACTTGTTTATGATTACAACACTACAAAAAAAATGGTTAATAACAACACACATTTAGCGATGAGTTGAGAAGCTTGTCCTTAAATGTACCCTTTTAGATACATGTTTTTATTGTGGTTATTAATTCTTTGTTTTTTTAAACTCAAGGAAGGCAATATGTTCCTTAAATTGATTTTAAAAAATCTAGTCCCTAATATTGTCTGTGGGGTCACTTATAAAAGATGAAAGGTAAAAACAAATAAAAATAGGAAAAAAAATTCATAAATAGCCATTATAATAAACATAATTTGGCTCCTTAGCTATAATTTGCATATTTACTGGTTGTAGCTATAGTTGAAGCTGCTATGGCGACCTCGTGTTTATAATTTACACCTAGTTTGTATAATTTATGAGTACATTTGATAATTCACGTGTATTTATATAATTGAGTTATTTTCGTCCGTATTTGTATAAACTGGTTAGTATCAATTGCTTTATATTTATTTTTGTATGAATTATTTCTTATTGATTAAATCGATTGATAATTGTAGTTTTAGTGGAATAAGTGTTTGTATAAATGAGTTATTTCCATATGTGATTGTATATACAGAGTAGTAACAACTTATTTGTACTTATATATTTTGTATAAGTATAATTATGTTGGTAGACTTTTTTACTTATATATTTTGCATAAGTAGATGTAACACCTTGCTATTTGAAAGAACTAGAAAAAGCTAGAATTAGAAAGAGTTGTTTTTGAAAAGAATGAAAATCTGGAAAATTTTCTTAAGTTATGTTAAGTTTGAGTTTTTGTTCAACTTTGAACGACCACAACTCCTAGCTCAGGATGAGTTAGGTGTGCTCACAGATATCGTAGGAAAGATCTTGGAATATCTTTCCAACGCCGCCGAGTTTACTCAATTCCGAGTCTGTATGAGTGAGATATTCCCATTTGAAGTTGGTCTGTTCAAATAAGGAAAGTCTAATCCGGATTTTAGAAGGGCATTATGGTCTTTTCCATACCCCATGACTTAATTTCATTTTTGGGTAATTAATTGGGGTCTAAACTTATAGGATTCAGTTTATGCTTTTACAATATTGAGTTAGGGTTTTAGAGAAGAGAAAAGAGGACAAAAAGCAAGAATCGTCAAGTTCCTCAAAAATTGCTTGTGGATTTCGTCAAGGGGTGATCCCTACGAGGTATATGAGATCACATAGCTTTGGGTTAGTTCACCCATGCGCCAATCATGATTTATATCAGCGAATTTAAGTTCTTGAAAGCTTAGAAATTGAGTTTTTGATGGGTTTGTTGAATAACTATTGAATTCTTGATTTGTTGAAATTATTGAGGAGTTGTTTGATTTGAATCCATGATTTTTAGGTGTGAATTCGATTAGAATCTTTCATATATTGATGGTATAGTTGATTCTAAGTGTTTGGGGAAAGAACTAAGTTGAAACAGGGGGTTTAAAGATGAAAAACGAAGAAGAAAAGTCGGAGGGCACCTGGGCAAGGGCATGAGGTGCTGCCCCTCTCAGAGCCCCAATAAGGGGCTGCTGAAGTTTGGGCTTTGGGGTGCCGCGCCAGCCAGAGTGCCCCACTCCAGCCTCCAAAGTTTTAATGCTGGCGCCCCACGCCTCTCAGAGCGCCAGGGATGCCAGTTCTTCCCATTCTTCCCCCATCTTTCCGTACTAGTTCCTTAGCAATGTACCTATGTTTTCTAGTTGATTCCAACACTCTAAGGTACGTCTAAACAACATGAAATCATCCATAAACATGAGATCATTAACCTTGAATTCATAATCCAATTCAAGGAAAGTTAAGATCAAAGTCAAGAGAAGTAAGAGTCAAGTCAAGAGAAGTTCTTAAAGTTTTCCAAAAGTCTCTTCCAAATGTTTCAACTTTGCTTTAAGACTTAAAGTGTCACGACCTAAAAAGGGATGTGATGGCACTTGCCTTATCCCACCAAGACAAGTTAGCCTAAAACCCCAAATAATAAGATAAATGCGGAAGTAAAAAATAAGGATGAAAGTTTTACACTAATACTAAAGCGGAATAATATGTCAACTTAATTAAATGCCCAAAACCTGGTTGTCACGTGCACACGCCTCTAATGTATTATAATGGATTTGAAAGAAAAACACAAGTCTCAAATGATATTGTTTCTAAAGCAGAACAAAATCATAAATAGGAGTAAGAGGGTCCGCTGAGATGACAGACAACTACCTCACAAATCTCCTTAGGAAGCCTCGGAAAAGAAAAAAATGTAAAGTATCACAAAGATCCAAGCTTGTAACCTACAAAAATTGTAGAAACAAGGGGTGAGTACCAAACCACACGGTACTCAACAAGTAAAATTCTAAACACAAGTTAAGGGAATAGAATATAGGTACTTCTTACACTCAACCGAACCTACATAACTATAACCTGCATAAAACCAGCCTAACCTAACAGTTCACAATTTACAAGCACATATTGTCACGCCTCGAGCCTACACCCTGGATGTGGCCGACACTCGGAGACCATCGCTGGACCTAAGTGGACCCTTGTCCTGGCTTACTTAACCTAGCGGAAGACTTAACTCAACAGAATAAACTCAATGCAATAGTTTAAATGATAACATATTAGCCAAAATGACAACTTATGTCTCAAAACAAAGTATCTGCAAATACATAAATGAGAAACTCAATACTAACTGTCTATGAAGCCTCTATAATACTGAGATAGATGTTGGGACAAACCCCACAACATCCTAATAAAGCAAAACTAGTAAAGCAAAATAACAGAGTCCTCCAGAATGCAAGGAGGCTCACCACTGACTTTGGAGTGCTCAACTGGATCAACGGCGTGCTGGATGTTGATCCTGGTTACCTGTGTCTGCATCATAATAAGATACAGGCCAACTGGCATTAGTACATTGAATGTACGAGTATGCGAGTTGGAAAGCTAAACAACAACTTAAGCTTGAAAGGAGTACAAATGAACACTTACCTTGGCTCTGTTTAACTCATGAACAATTGAACTCAATATAAAGCAATAAGACACATGCAATATATATAAAGCATGTAAAACAGTGTAAACAACTTAGTTTGTTAAAGATAAAGCAATAACAAACTCAACTTTACTTAAATATAAAAGTAATATAACTTTTGTGGGAGATTCTCTAATCGACAACCACCACTATGAGCCTAAGTGATGATACAACGTCTTACCCATGCTGCCAGAACTGTCATATACTTTGCCGTCATATAGAACGCTTAACTTAGTGGATCTACTAGTATATGCTAAAAGAATCTTAAGGAGTCATCTAAAAAGTATGATCCTTTAATACCCATGATGGCTACATGGTTTATGGAGACTTGAGTTACTATGAACTCGCATCCCCATATCGGTGCTCAATACTACTCCTAAAATATACTTAGCTCATATGTTTGTAACAACAAAACTCTTTCTTTGAATTGAGATAATTACTCAAAACTTAGCTTAAAACCTCTCTTGGAATCGATGTTCCCTTTCTTGCTCAAATGTGAAAACATTTATAAACTCTTTGGGAATACTTAGTTCCCTTATAGCTTTTTTGAGAAATGAACTCAACTCTTTACTCTTTGCTTAACTTGAAACTTGAGCCTTAAAACGAAGTTAAAACGTTTGTTAAAGACTCTTGAAAACTTTAAGAAACGTGGCTTTGACTTGCTTCTTAACTTCTAGACTTNCGAAAAGGTAGGGAACGAATGGGGAGAACTGGCATCCCTGGCGCTCTGAAAGGCGTGGAGCGCCAGCCCTCAAACTTCAGAGAGGTCTGCCTGGCGCTCTGGCTGGCGTGACACGCCAGAGGCCAAACTTCAGAGAAGTTTTTGTGGCGCTCTGGCAGGTGCGGTGCCCCAGCCCTTTTGCCCAGCGACTTACGACTTTTCTTTTCCGTTCTTCCTCTCTAAACCTCCCTAACTTTCATAGTTCCTTCCCCAAACACTTAGGATCAATTGTACCCTCAATATACAACTAATCTAACTCGAAAAATAACTAGGAAACATGAACCAACTCACCCCCAAGCATCAACAACTCAACCAACAAGAATTCTACAATTTGTTATTCAAGAACCTTACTTCTTCAACATGTAAACAACTCAAAACAATTGGATTGAAACAAGTTGGTGTGTGGGTGAACTAACCCAACACACAAAAGATCTCACATACCTTAATACGGATCACCCTCGACGAATTCCACTCGCAAGCTAGGATGATCTTGATGAATTCGCTTTTTCTCCCTTTTTTTCTTCTTTTCTCTCTTCTTCAAGCCCTAAGCGTATTTCTCAATTCTCCAAACTGACTAAGTCATGTTTTTACCTCAATTAATCCCTAAAATCAAATTAGGAAATTAATTAAAGAAAAGACTACTTTGCCCTTCCCTAAATCCGGATTGGGACTTTCCTCAATCCAACAGCCCAACTTCCGAAAGGTATATCTCACTCATACGATGTCGAAATCGTGCAATCTCAGTGGCATTGGAAAGATCTCTCCAAGGGATTGCCAACCATATCTAGATCTGCTCCTAAATCTTTCTGAGCTAGGAGTTATGGCCGTTTGAAAATGGCCAAAACTCAATTTCTTAACTTATACAAAATTTCCAGATTTCCTTATTCTTTCCAAAAATTAATATTTTCCTATTTTAAACTCTTTATAGTCGTTTTTAGATGCGAGATGTTACAATATCTCCCCCTTGGGAACATTCGTCCTCGAATGAGCTTTATTTCACTAAGCTAAGGGTAGCAACATCAAGTTCAACACTCAACAAGCAAAAGCAGGTAACAACATGCATACTCATAATTTAGCTAGTACTAAGAAGAAGATTAGTACCTTGATCTGAATTTTCTCCGGATTCAAAGAGATGTGGATATCTCTTCTTCATATCCTCTTCAGCTTCCCAAGTAGCTTCTTCAACAAATTGGTTCCTCCAAAGGACTTTGACTGATGCGACCTCCTTTGTTCTCAACTTGCGAACTTGGCGATCTAAAATCTGGACCGGAATTTCCTCATAAGATAAATTATCCTTAATCTCAACATTTTCAGTTTGCACTATCAATGAAGGATCTCACATGCATTTCTTCAACATAAAGGTGTGAAATATCGGATGAACCGCCGCTAATTCCTGTGGTAGCTCCAACTCGTAAGCTATACTGCCAATCCTCTTGGCTATGCGATAAGGTCCAATATATCGGGGACTAAGCTTCCCTTTCTTACCAAACCTCATAACACCCTTCATGGGTGAAACTTTCAAATATATCCAATCATCTACTTTGAACTCTAACGCCCTTCTCCTAACATCAATGTAGGATTTCTGACGACTCCGTGCTGTTTTCAATCTCTCTTGAATTAATTTCACTTTCTCCATAGCTTGATGAACTAAATCTTGTCCTATCAACCCTACTTCACCTATTTCAAACCATCCAATAGGATATCTGCATCTTCTCCCATAAAGAGCTTCATATGGAGCCATTTGGATGCTAGAGTGATAACTGTTGTTGTAAGCAAACTCTATGAGAGGCAGGTGATCATCCTAATTCCCCTTGAAATCAATCACGTAGGCCCTCAACATATCTTCTAAGGTCTGAATGGTACGCTCTGCTTGCCCATCTGTCTGAGGATGAAAGGCAGTACTTAAATTCGCTTTCGAACCCAAACTTTTCTGGAAAGATTTCCAGAACTGTGCAGTAAATTATGCACCTCTATCTGAAATAATGGAGACCGGAACTCCATGGATTCTTACCACTTCTTGAATATATAGCTTAGCATAATCTTCTGCCGAATGGGTAGTCTTTACCGGCAAAAAGTGGGATAATTTGGTCATTATGTCGACAATCACCAAAATAGAATTATGTTGTCTGCGAGACCTTGGAAAACTTGTGATGAAATCCATATTAATCATCTCTTACTTCCATTCTGGAAGTTCTATATTCTGCGCCAAACCACCAAGCCTTTGGTGCTCGACTTTCACTTGCTGGCAATTTGGACACTTAGTAACAAACTCTGCAATGCCCTTCTTCATGCCATTCCACCAATACACTTCTCTCAAATCACGATACATCTTTGTGGAACCTGGATAAATGGAACATCTGGAGCTATGGGATTCCTCCATGATCCTCTCTTGGAGTTCATTCACCATTGGTACACACAATCTACCTTGATATTTCAATACACCATCTCCCCCTTGTTCAAAATCTAATACTCTTTGCTTATGAACATTTGCCTTTAAGTCTAGCAAAATGGGATCTTGGTCTTGCTTTTCTTTCACTTCTGACACTAGTGATGATTCAGCCCCGTTCGTCACCACAAATCCTCCTTCTGTGGAATCCATAAGTTTGTGCACATCTTTGGCTAACTCATTCTTTTATTCCTCAACATGGGTGGTACTAACCATGGATAAGCTGCTAAAAGCATCAGCAACCACATTAGTCTTACCTGGGTGATAAAGAATACTCATGCCATAATCCTTGAGTAATTCCAACCACCTCCTCTATCTGAGATTGAGCTCTTTCTGAGTGAATACATATTGCAAGCTCTTGTTATCAATGAATACATCAACATGAACACCATACAAGTAGTGTCACCAAATCTTCAAGGCGAAAACTACAGCAACCAACTCTAAGTCATGGGTTGGATAATTCTTCTCATGAACCTTCGATTGTTTGGAGGCATAAGCTATCACCTTGCCATTCTGCATTAA
Organism: Solanum stenotomum; assembly: GCF_019186545.1. Taxonomy (NCBI): domain Eukaryota; kingdom Viridiplantae; phylum Streptophyta; class Magnoliopsida; order Solanales; family Solanaceae; genus Solanum; species Solanum stenotomum. The sequence continues at coordinate 63,549 of NW_026027418.1, read as the reverse complement.
CACACAACCCAAACCAACTCTGGATACATCACAATACACCACAAAACCTTGAGTACCCTCTGGTAAGGTCAAAACTGGGACTAGTCAACCTCTTTTTCAATTCCTAAAAGCTCTTCTCACAAGCTTCAGACCATTGAAATTTCATTGTCTTCTCAGTCAACTTGGTCATGGAGGTGAAATAGACGAGAACCCCTCTACAAACCTTCTATAATAGCCAGATAAACCCAAGAAACTCCTAATATCAGTTGGAGATGTGGGTCTAGGCCAATTCTGCACTGCCTTAATTTTTTGAGTATAACTCTAATACCATCACCGGAAATAATATGGCCCAAGAATGCCACAGACTCAAGCCAAAACTCACACTTAGAGAACTTGGCATACAACTCCTTATCTTTCAAGGTCTGAAGAAATATTCTGAGATGACTAGCATGATCTTCTTCATTCCTTGAATAGATTAGTATGTCATCAATGAAGACGATGACAAACATATCTAAATAAGGTTTGAAGACTCTGTTCATAAGATCCATGAATGCTGCTGGTGCATTGGTCAAACCAAAGGACATGACCAAGAATTCATAATGACCATATCTAGTCCTGAATGCTGTCTTTGGAATGTCGCATTCCCTAACTTTCAATGATGGTAGCCTGATCTAAGTCAATTTTCGAAAAACAGGTGGCACCCTGAAGTTGATCAAATAAATCTTCTATCCTTGCAAGATGATACTTATTTTTGATGGTAACCTTATTTAATTGACGGTAATCTATACACATCCTAAGGGAACCATCTTTCTTTCTCAAAAACAAGATCAGAGCGCCCCAAGGTGAGACACTTGGTCGAATGAAACCCTTATCTCGGAGATCTTTCAACTGCTCTTTCAAATCTTTCAACTCTGCTGGTGCCATTCTGTATGGCGGAATATAGATAGGACGAGTATTCAGAATGATGTCTATACCAAAGTCTATTTCTCTCTCAGGAGGGACTCCGGGTAGATCACTAGGAAAGACTTCTGGAAACTCTTTTACTATGGAACTGACTGAATGGGAGGTACCTCAACACTTGAGTCATTAACTCGGACTAAGTGATAGATACAACCCTTCGAAACTAACTTTCTCGCCTTAAGGTACGAAATGAAACGACCCTTAGGCATAGTTGAACTACTACTCCACTCTATGACTGGCTCATTAGGAATCTCAAACTTGACAACTCGAGTTCTACAATCTATTGATGCATAACAGACATGAAGCCAGTCCATACCTAGAATGACATCGAAATCTACCATGTCTAATTCAACTAAATCAGCCATGGTGTCTTTGTGATTGATGGAGATGACACAATCACGATAAACTCGCTCAACTAGAATAGACTCCCCAACAGGTGTAGAAACACAGAAAGGTTCACAAAGTTTCTCAGGGATAACATCAAACTTATTTACAACATAAGGGGTCATAAAAGATAAACTTGCTCCTGGGTCTAGCAAAGTATAAATATCAAAAGCAAAGACTTTGATCATACCAGTGACAACATCTGGAGAGTTCTCTTGCTCTTGGCGATTGGTGATTGCATAAAGGGGGTTTGCTTCTCCACCAGTACTAGAAGTAGCTCCTCTAGGTGCAGCCCTGTCTGGTGGAGCAACTAATGAAGACTGGGCTCTATTGCCTGGATTTCCACTACCTTGCTTATTCTTAGGA